>NC_044555.1:70603144-70616419 GCF_007565055.1 Rhinopithecus roxellana
CAATGAGCTTCCAAATATCACTTTGCAGAATCCACGAAAACAGTGTTAGCAAACTGTTCCAAGAAGGTAAGGGTGCAACTCTGTGTGATGAAGTCACATATCAGAAAGCAATCTCTCAGAAAGCTTCTCCCTAGTTCTTATGTGAGGATACTTCTTTTTTCACCATGGGTCCTTATGGGCTCCTAAATATCACTTTGCAAAATCCACGACAACAGTGTTACCAAACTTCCAAGAAGGGATGGGTGGAACTCTGTGTGATGAAGTCACACATCAGAAAGCAATCTCGCAGAAAGCTTCTCTGTACTTATTACGTGAGGATATTTCCTTTTTCACCATGGGCCCCTATGGGCTCCCAAATATCACTTTGCAGTTTCCACGAAAAGAGTGTTAGCAGACTGCTCCTGAGGTCTAAGTTGTAAGTCTGTGAGATGATCTCACTGATCAGAAAGAAGTTTCTCAGAAAATTTCTTTCACGTTTTGAAGTGATGAAACTTGCTTAATCAGCGTAGGCCTCAATGCTATCAGAGGAAGCTCTTCTCAGGTTCCTCAAAGACAGTGTTTTTGGACTGCTCCACGAAACATAAGTGTAACTCTGTGAGATGAATTCACACATCACCAAGAAGTTTCTACGAAAGCCTCTTTCAACTTTTCATCTGAAGATATTTGCTTTCTCACCGTAAGCTTCATTGCGCTATGAAGTATCTAATTGCAGATTTCCAGAAAACGGTGTTAACAAACTGATCACGGAAGAGAAACGTGTAACTCTGTGAGTTGCATTCACACGTGGCAATGCAGTTTCTCAGAAAGCTTCTCTTTAGTTATCATGTGAGGAAAATTCCTTTTTCACCCTAGCCCTCAATGAGCTCCCAAATATACATTCGCAGAATCCACGAAAACAGTGTTAGCAAACTGTTCCAAGAAGGGAAGGGTGGAACTCTTTGTGATGAAGTCACACATCAGAAATCAATCTCTCAGAAAGCTTCTCTCTAGTTATTATGCGAGGATATTTCCTTTTTTACCATAGGCCCCAATTGGCTCCCAAATATGACTTTTCAGTTTCCACGAAAAGAGTGTTAGCAAACTGCTTCCTGAGATCTATGTTGTAAGTCTGTGAGATGAACTCAGTGATCAGAAAGAAGTTTCTCAGAAAGCTTCTTTCACGATTTGAACTGATGAAATTTCCTTTATCAGCGTAGGCCTCAATGCGATCCAAGGAAGCCCTTCTCAGCTTCCTCAAAGACAGTGTCAATGGACTGCTCCACGAAACATAAGTGTAACTCTGTGAGATGAATTCACACATCACCAAGAAGTTTCTAAGAACGCTTCTTTCTAGTATTCATCTGAGGATATTTAATTTGTCTCCGTAAGCTTCATTGCGCTAATTATCTAATTGCAGTTTCCAGAAAACTGTGTTAACACACTGATCACTGAGGAGAAACGTGTAACCCTGTGAGTTGCATTCACCCATGGCAATGCAGTTTCTCAGAAGGCTTCTTTGCAGTTTTAATTTGAGGATATTTCCTTTTTCACCATAGGCGTCAATGAGCTCCCAAATATCAATTTGCAGAATCCACGACAACAGTGTTAGCAAACTTCCAAGAAGGGAAAGGTGGAACTCTGTGTGATGAAGTCACATAACAGAAAGCAATCTCTCAGAAAGCTTCTCTCTAGTTCTTATGTGAAGATACTTCTTTTTACAGAATGGACCTCTATGGGCTCCCAAATGTCAGTTTGCGAATCCATGACAACAGTGTTAGCAAACTGTTCCAAGAAGGGAAGGGTGGAACTCCGTGTGATGAAGTCACACATTAGAAAGCAATGTCTCAGAAAGCTTCTTTCTAGTTATTATGTGAGGATATTTCCTTTTTCGCCATGGGCCCATATTGGCTCCCAAATAGGTCTTTGCAGTTTCCACGAAAAGAGTGTTAGCAAACCGCTTCCTGACATCTAAGTTGTAAGTCTGTGAGATGAATTCACTGATCAGAAAGAAGTTTCTCATTAAGCTTCTATCACGTTTTGAACTGATGAAATTTCCTTTATCAGCGTAGGCCTCAAGGCGATCCAAAGAAGCCCTTCTCAGGTCCCTCAAAGACAGTGTTAATGGACTGCTTCACGATACGTAAGTGTATCTCTGTGAGATGAATTCAAACATCACCAAGAAGTTGCTAAGAAAGCTTCTTTCTCGTTTTCATCTGAGGATATTTCCTTTGTCACCGTAAGCTTCATTGCACTATGAATTATCTAATTTCACATTTCAAGAAAACGGTGTTAACAAACTGATCACTGAAGAGAAACGTGTAACTCTCTGATTTGCTTTCACAGATGGCAATTCAGTTTCTCAGAAGGCTTCTTTCCAGTTTGAATCTGAGGATATTTCCTTTTTCACCATAGCCCTCAAACAGCTCCGGAATATCACTTTGCAGAATCCACGACAACAGTGTTAGCAAACTGTTCCAAGAAGTTAAGGGTGGAACTCTGTGTGATGAAGTCACACATCAGAAGGCAATCTCTCAGAAAGCTTCTCTCTAGTTATTATGTGAGGATATTTCCTTTTTCACCATGGGCCCCTATGGGCTGCCAAATATGACTTTGCAGTTTCCAGGAAAAGAGTGTTAGCAAACTGCTTCCTGAGGTCTATGTTGTAAGCATGTGAGATGAACTCACTGATTCGAAAGAAGTTTCTCAGAAAGCTTCTCTCACGTTTTGAACTGACGAAATTTCCTTTATCAGCGTTGGCCTCCATGCGATCCAAAGATGCCCTGCTCAGCTTCCTCAAAGACAGTGTGTATGTCTAGGAAACATATGTGTAAGTCTGTGAGATGACTTCACACATCACCAAGAAGTTTCTAAGAAAGCTTCTTTCTAGATCATCTGAGGAAATTTCCTTTGTCACCGTAAGATTCATTGTGCTTTGAAGTATCTAATTGCAGATTTGCAGAAAACTGTGTTAACAACCTGATCACTGAAGAGAAACGTGAAACTCTGTGAGTTGCATTGACACATGCCAAAGCAGTTTCTCAGAATTCTTCTTTCCAGTATTAATCTGAGGATATTTCCTTCTTCACCTTAGCCCTCAATGAGTTCCCCAATGTCATTTTGCAGTATCCACGACAACAGTGTTAGCAAACTGTAAGAAGAAGGGAAGGCTGGAACTCGGTGTGATGAAGTCGCACATGAGACAGCAATCTCTCAGAAAGCTTCTCTCTAGTTATTCTGTTATGATATTTCCTTTTTCACCATGGGTCCTATGGGCTCCCAAATATCATTTTGCAGTTTCCACGAAAAGGGTGTTAGCAAACTGCTTCCTGAGGTCTACGTTTAAGTCTGTGAGATGAACTCACTGATCAGAAAGAAGTTTCTCAGAAAGCTTCTTTCACGTTGTGAACTGATGAAATTTCCTTTATCAGCGTAGGCCTCAATGCGTTCCAATGAAGCCCTTCTCAGGTTCCTCAAGGACAGTGTTAATGCCTGCTCAACGAAACATAAGTGTAACTCTGTGAGATGAATTCACACATCACCACGAAGTTTCTAAGATAAATTATTTCTAGTTTTCATCTGAGGACATTTCCCTGGTCACCGGAAGCTTCCTTGCGCTATGAAGTATCTAATTGCAGATTTCCATAAAACTGTGTTAACAAACTGATCACTGAAGAGAAACGTGTAACTCTGTGAGTTGCATTCACAGAGTTGCATTCAGAAAGCTTGTCTCTAGTTCTTATGTGAGGATACTTCCTTTTTCACCCAGAGCCGCTATGGGCTCCCAAATATCACTTGCAGAATCCACGACAACAGTGTTAGCAAACTGTTCCAAGAAGGGAAGGGTGGAACTCTGTGTGATGAAGTCACATATCAGAAAGCAATCTCTCAGAAATGTACTCTCTAGTTCTTATTGGGATACTTCTTTTTTCACCATGGGCCACTATGGGCTCCCAAATGTCACTTTGCAAAGCCGCGACAACAGTGTTAGCAAACTGTTCCAAGAAGGGAAGGATGGAACTCTGTGTGATGAAGTCACACATCAGAAGCAATCTCTCAGAAAGCTTCTCTCTAGTTATTATATGAGGATATTTCCGTTTTCACCATGGGCCCCTAAGGGCTCCCAAATATGACTTTGCCTTATCTAGGAAAAGAGTGTTAGCCAACTGCTTCCTGAGGTCTATGTTGTAAGTCTGTGAGGCGAACTCACTGATCAGAAAGTAGTTTCTCAGAAAGCTTCTTTCACGTATTGAACTGATGAAATTTCCTCTATCAGCGTAGGCCTCAAACTGATCCAAAGAAGCCCTTCTCAGCTTCCTCAATGACAGTGTTAGTGGACTGCTCCACGAATCGTAAGTGTAACTCTGTGAGATGAACTCACACATCACCAAGAAGTTTCTAAGAAAGCTTCTATCTAGTTTTCATCTGAGGATATTTCCTGTGTCACCGTAAGCTTCATTGCACAATGAAATAACCAATTGCAGATTTCCAGAATACTGTGTTAACAAACTGATCACTGAAGAGAAACGTGTAACTCTGTGAGTTACATTCACACATGGCAATGCTTTCTCAGAAGGCTTTTTTCCAGTTTTGATCTGAGGATATTTCCTTTTTCACCATAGCCCTCAAAGAGGTCCGAAATATGACTTTGCAGAATCCACGATAACCATGTTAGCAAACTGTTACAAGAAGGGAAGGGTGGAAATCTGTGTGATGAAATCACACATCAGAAAGCAATCTTCAGAAAGCTTCTGTCTAGTTATTACATGAGGACATTTCCTTTTTCACCATGGGCCCCAATGGTGTCCCAAATATGACTTTGAGGTTTCCACATAAAGAGTTTTAGCAGACTGCTTCCTGAGGTCTATGTTGTAAGCCTGTGAGATGAACTCACTGATCAGAAAGAAGTTTCTCAGAAAGCTTCTTTCACGTTTTGAACGGAAGAAATTTCTTGTATCAGCGTAGGCCTCAATGCGATCTAAGGAAGCCATTCTCAGCTTCCTCAAAGACAGTGTTAATGGACTGCTCCACGAAACATAAGTGTAACTCTGTGAGATGAATTCACACATCACCAAGAAGTTTCTCAGAAAGCTTCTTTCCAGTTTTCATCTGTCGATATTTCCTGTGTCACCGTAAGCTTCGTTGCGCTATGCAATAGCAAATTGCAGATTTCCAGAAAACTGTGCTAACAAACTGATCACTGAAGAGAAACGTGTAACTCTGTGAGTTGTATTCACACATGGCAATGCAGTTTCTCGGAAAGCTTCTCTTTAGTTTTTCTGTGAGGAAAATTCCTTTTTCACCCTAGCCTTCAATGAGCTCCCAAATATACCATTGCGGAATCCACGAGAACAGTGTTAGCAAACTGTTCAAAGAAGGGAAGGGTGGAACTCTGTGTGATGAAGTCACACATCTGAAAGCAATCTCTCAGAAAGTTTCTCTGTAGTTATTATGTGAGGACATTTCCTTTTTCACCATGGGCCCCTATGGGCTACCAAATATCACTTTCCAGATTCCACGAAAAGTGTGTTAGCAAACTGCTTCTTGAGGCATAGGTTGTAACCCTGTGAGATGAATTCACAGATCAGAAAGAGGTTTCTCAGAAAGCTTCTTTCACGTTTTGAACGGATGAAATTTCCTTTATCACCGTAGGCCTCAGTGCGATCCAAGGAAGCCCTTCTCAGCTGCCTCAAAGACAGTGTTAAAGGACTGCTCCACGAAACATAAGTGTAACTGTGTGAGATGAATTCACACATCACCAAGAAGTTTCTCAGAAAGCTTGTTTCTCGTTTTCATGTGTGGATATTTCCTTTGTCACCATAAGGTTCGTTGCGCTATGAAATACCAAATTGCAGATTTCCAGAAAACTGTGTTAACATACTGATTACTGAAGAGGAACGTGTAACTCTGTGAGTTGCATTCACACATGGCAAAGCGGTTTCTCGGAAAGCTTCTCTTAATTATTACGTGAGGATAATTCCTTTTTCACCCTAGCCCTCAATGAGCTCCCAAATATACCTTTGCAGAATCCACTAGAACAGTGTTACCAACTGTTCCAAGAAGGGAAGTCTGGAACTCTGTGTGATGAAACCACACATCAGAAAGCAATGTCTCAGAAAGTTTCTCTGTAGTTATTATGTGATGACATGTCCTTTTTCACCATGGGCCCCTATGGGCTACCAAATATCACTTTCCAGATTCAACGAGAAGAGGGTTAGCAAACTGCTTCTTGAGGCATAGGTTGTAACACTGTGAGATGAATTCACAGATCAGAAAGAAGTTTCTCAGAAAGCTTCTTTCACGTTTTGACAGGATGAAATTTCCTTTATCAGCGTAGGCCTCAATGCGATCCAAGGAAGCCCTTCCCAGCTTCCTCAAAGACAGGTCAATGGACTGCTGCACGAAACATAAGTGCAACTCTGTGAGATGAATTCACACATCACCAAGAAGTTTTTAAGAAAGCTTCTTTCTAGTTTTCATCTTTGGATATTTCCTTTGTCACCGTGAGGTTCATTGCGCTATGAAATACCAAATTGCAGATTTCCAGAAAACTGTGTTAACAAACTGATCACTGAAGAGAAACGCGTAACTCTGTGAGTTGCATTCACTCATGGCATTGCAGTTTTTCGGAAAGCTTCTCCTTACTTATTCTGTGTGGATAATTCCTTTTTCACCCTAGCCTCAATGAGCTCCCAAATATACCTTTGCAGAATCCACGAGAACAGTGTTAGGAAACTGTTCAAGAAGGGAAGGTGGAACTCTGTGTGATGAAGTCACACATCAAAAGCAATCTCTCAGAAAGTTTCTCTGTAGTTATTATGTGAGGACATTTCCTTTTTCACCATGGGCCCCTATGGGCTACCAAATATCACTTTCCAGATTCCACGAAAAGTGTGTTAGCAAACTGCTTCTTGAGGCATAGGTTGTAACCCTGTGAGATGAATTCACAGATCAGAAAGAGGTTTCTCAGAAAGCTTCTTTCACGTTTTGAACGGATGAAATTTCCTTTATCAGCGTAGGCCTCAGTGCGATCCAAGGAAGCCCTTCTCAGCTCCTCAAAGACAGTGTTAAGGACTGCTCCACGAAACATAAGTGTAACTGTGTGAGATGAATTCACACATCACCAAGAAGTTTCTCAGAAAGCTTGTTTCTCGTTTTCATCTGTGGATATTTCCTTTGTCACCATAAGGTTCGTTGCGCTATGAAATACCAAATTGCAGATTTCCAGAAAACTGTGTTAACAACTGATACTGAAGAGGAACGTGTAACTCTGTGAGTTGCATTCACACATGGCAAGCGGTTTCTCAGAAAGCTTCTCTTAATTATTACGTGAGGATAATTCCTTTTTCACCCTAGCCCTCAATGAGCTCCCAAATATACCTTTGCAGAATCCACGAACAGTGTTACCAACTGTTCCAAGAAGGGAAGTGGAACTCTGTGTGATGAAGCCACACATCAGAAAGCAATCTCTCAGAAAGTTTCTCTGTAGTTATTATGTGATGACATTCCTTTTTCACCATGGGCCCCTATGGGCTACCAAATATCACTTTCCAGATTCAACGAGAAGGTGTTAGCAAACTGCTTCTTGAGGCATAGGTTGTAACACTGTGAGATGAATTCACAGATCAGAAAGAAGTTTCTCAGAAAGCTTCTTTCACGTTTTGACAGGATGAAATTTCCTTTATCAGCGTAGGCCTCAATGCGATCCAAGGAAGCCCTTCCAGCTTCCTCAAAGACAGTGTTAATGGACTGCTGCACGAAACATAAGTGCAACTCTGTGAGATGAATTCACACATCACCAAGAAGTTTTTAAGAAAGCTTCTTTCTAGTTTTCATCTTGGATATTTCCTTTGTCACCGTGAGGTTCATTGCGCTATGAAATACCAAATTGCAGATTTCCAGAAAACTGTGTTAACAAACTGATCACTGAAGAGAAACGTGTAACTCTGTGAGTTGCATTCACTCATGGCATTGCAGTTTTCGGAAAGCTTCTCCTTACTTATTCTGTGGATAATTCCTTTTTCACCCTAGCCCTCAATGAGCTCCCATATATACCTTTGCAGAATCCATGAGAACAGTGTTAGCAAACTGTTCCAAGAAGGGAAGGTGGAACTCTGTGTGATGAAGTCACACATCAAAAGCAATCTCTCAGAAAGTTTCTCTGTAGTATTATGTGAGGACATTTCCTTTTACACCATATGGCCCCTATGGGCTACCAATATCACTTTGCAGATTCCACGAAAAGAGTGTTAGGAAACTGCTTCTTTAGGCATAGTTGTAATTCTCTGAGATGAATTCACAGATGAGAAAGAAGTTCTCAGAAAGCTTCTTTCACGTTTTGAACGGATGAAATTTCGTTTATCAGCGTGCCTCAATGCGATCCAAGGAAGCCCTTCTCAGCTTCCTCAAAGACATTGTTAATGGACTGCTCACGAAACATAAGTGTAACACTGTGAGATGAATTCACACATCACCAAGAAATTTCTAAGCTTCTTTCTAGTTTTCATCTCTGGATATTTCCTTTGTGACCGTAAGGTTCATTGCACTATGAAATACCAAATTGCAGATTTCCAGAAAACTGTGTGAACAAACTGATCACTGAAGGAAACGTGTAACTCTGTGAGTTGCATTCACACATGGCAATGCAGTTTCTCAGAAAGCTTCTCTTGAGTTATTATGTGAGGATAATTCCTTTTTCACCCTAGCCCTCAATGAGCTCCCAAATATACCTTTGCGGAATCCAGACAACACTGTTAGCAAACTGTTCCAAGAAGGGAAGGGTGGAACTCTGTGTGATGAAGTCACACATCAGAAAGCAATCTCTCAGAAAGTTTCTCTGTAGTTATTATGTGAGGACATTTCCTTTTTCACCATGGGCCCCTATGGGCTAAAAAATATCACTTTCCACATTCACGAAAGAGTGTTAGCAAACTGCTTCTTGAGGCATAGTTGTTTCTGTGAGATGAATTCACAGATCAGAAAGAAGTTTCTCAGAAAGCTTCTTCACGTTTTGACCGGATGAAATTTCCTTTATCAGCGTAGGCCTCAATGCGATCCAAGGAAGCCCTTCTCAGCTTCCTCAAAGACAGTGTTAATGGACTGCTCCACGAACAAGTGTAACTCTGTGAGATGAATTCACACATCACCAAGAAGTTTTTAAGAAAGCTTCTTTCTAGTTTTCTTCTGTGGATATTTCCTTTTACACCGTAAGTTTCATTGCGCTATGAATACCAAATTGCAGATTTCCTGAAAACTGTGTTAAAAATGATCACTGAAGAGAAACGTGTAACTCTGTGAGTTGCATTCACACATGGTAATGCAGTTTCTCGGAAAGCTTCTTTTAGTTATTATGTGAGAATAATCCCTTTTCACCCTAGCCCTCAATGAGCTCCCAAATATACCTTTGCAGAATCCACGACAACAGTGTTAGCAAACTGTTCCAAGAAGGGAAGGGTGGTGGAACTCTGTGTGATGAAGTCACACATCAGAAAGAAATCTCTCAGAAGTTTCTCTGTAGTTATTATGTGAGGACATTTCCTTTTTCACCTTGGCCCTATGGGCTACCAAATATCACTTTCCAGATTCCACGAAAAGAGTGTTAGCAAACTGCTTCTTGAGGCTTAGGTTGTAACTCTGTGAGATGAATTCACAGATCAGAAAGAAGTTACTCAGAAAGCTTCTCTCACGTTTTGAACGGATGAAATTTCCTTTGTCAGCGTGGCCTCAATGCGATCCAAGGAAACCCTTCTCATTCCTGAAAGACAGTGTGAATGGACTGCTCCACGAAACATAAGGGTAACTCTGTGAGATGAATTCAAACATCACCAAAAAGTTTCTAAGAAATTCTTTCTAGTTTTCATGTGTGGATATTTCCTTTGTCACCGTAATGTTCATTGCGCTATGAAATACCAAATTGTAGATTTCCAGAAAACTGTGTTAACAAACTGATCACTGAAGAGACGTGTAACTCTGTGAGTTTAATTGACACATGGCAATGCAGTTTCTCGGAAAGCTTCTCTTAATTATTATGTGGATAATTCCTTTTTCACCTTAGCCCTCAAGTGTTCCCAAATATACCTTTGCGAATCCACGACAACACTGTTAGCAAACTGTTCAAGAAGGGAAGGGTGGAACTCTGTGTGATGAAGTCACACATCAGAAAGCAATCTCTCAGAAAGTTTCTCTGTAGTTATTATGTGAGGACATTTCCTTTTTAACCATGGGCCCCTATGGGCTACCAAATATCACTTTACAGATTCCACTAAAAGAGTGTTAGCAAACTGCTTCTTGAGGCATAGTTTGTAACTCTTTGAGATGAATTCACAGATCAGAAAGAAGTTTCTCAGAAAGCTTCTTACACGTTTTGAACGGATCAAATTTCCTTTATCAGCGTAGGCCTCAATGCGATCCAAGGAAGCCCTTCTCAGCTTCCTCAAAGACAGTGTTAATGGACTGCTCCACGAAGCATATGTGTAACTCTGTGAGATGAATTCACACATCACCAAGAAGTTTTTAAGAAAGCTTCTTTCTACTTTTCATCTGTGGATATTTCCTTTGTCATCGTAAGGTTCATTGCGCTATGAAATACCAAATACAGATTTCCAGAAAACTGTGTTAAACTGATCACTGAAGAGAAACGTGTGTAATTCTGTGAGTTGCATTCACACCTGGCAATGCAGTTTCTCGGAAAGCTTCTCTTTAGTTATTCTGTGAGGATAATTCATTTTCACCCTAGCCCTCAATGAGCTCCCAAATATAACTTTGCAGAATCCACGAGAACAGTGTTAGCAAACTGTTCCAAGAAGGAAGGGTGGAACTGTGTTTGATGAAGTCACACATCAGAAAGCAATCTCTCAGAAAGTTTCTCTGTAGTTATATGTGAGGACATTTCCTTTTCACCATGGGCTCCTATGGGCTACCAAATATCACTTTCCAGCTTCCACGAAAAGAGTGTTAGCAAACTGCTTCTTGAGGCATAGGTTATATCTCTCTGAGATGAATTCACAGATCAGAAAGAAGTTTCTCAGAAAGCTTCTTTAACGTTTTGAACGGAGAAATTTCCTTTATCAGCGTAGGCCTCAATGAGATCCAAGGAAGCCCTTCTCAGCTTCCTCAAAGACAGTGTTAATGGACTGCTCCACGAAACATAAGTGTAACTCTGGGAGATGAATTCACACATCACCAAGAAGTTTCCAAGAAAGCTTCTTTCCACTTTTCATCTGTGGATATTTCCTTTGTCACCGTCAGGTTCATTCCGCTATGAAATACCAAATTGCATATTCCAAGAAAACTGTGTTAACAAACTGATCACTGAAGAGAAACGTAACTCTGTGAGTTGCATTCACACATGGCAATGCGGTTTCTCAGAAAGCTTCTCTTTTGTTATTATGTGCGGATAATTCCTTTTCTCCCTAGCCCTCAATGAGCTCCCAAATATACCTTTGCAGAATCCACGACAACAGTGTTAGCAAACTGTTTCCAAGAAGGGAAGGGTGGAACTCTGTGTGATGAAGTCACAAATCAGAAAGCAATATCTCAGAAAGTTTCTCTGTAGTTATTATGTGAGGACATTTCCTTTTCACCATGGTACCCTATGGGCTACCAAATATCACTTTCCAGATTCCAAAAAGAGTGTTAGCAACCTGCTTCTTGAGGCATAGGTTGTTACTCTGTGAGATGAATTCAGAGATCAGAAAGAAGTTTCTGAGAATGCTTCTTTCACGTTTTGAACGGATGAAATTTCCTTTATCAGCGTAGGCCTCAATGCGATCCAAGGAAGCCCTTCTCAGCTGCCTCAAAGACAGTGTTAATGGACTGCTCCACGAAACATAAGTGTAACTTGTGAGATGAATTCACACATCACCAAGAAGTTTCTTAGAAAGCTTCTTTCCAGTTTTCATCTGTGGATATTTCCTTTGTCACCGTAAGGTTCATTCACTATGAAATACAATAGCAGTTAATCAGAAAACTGTGTTAACAAACTGATCACTGAATAGAAACGTGTAACTCTGTGAGTTCCATTCACACATGGCAATGCGGTTTCTCAGAAAGCTTCTCTTTAGTTACTCTGTGAGGATAATTCGTTTTTCACCCTAGCCCTCAATGAGCTCCCAAATATACCTTTGCAGAATCCACGAGAACAGTGTTAGCAAACTGTTCCAAGAAGGGAAGGGTGGAACTCTGTGTGTTGAAGACACATCAGAAAGCAATCTCTCCGAAAGTTCCTCTGTAGTTATTATGTGGACATTTCCTTTTTCACCATGGGCCCCTATGGGCTACCAAATATCACTTTCCAGATTCCATGAAAAGAGTGTTAGCAAACTGCTTCTTGAGGCATAGGTTGTCAGTCTGTGAGATGAATTCACAGATCAGAAATAAGTTTCTCAGAAAGCCTCTTTCACGTTTAGAACGGATGAAATTTCCTTTCATCAGCATAAACCTCAATGCGATCCAAGGAAGCCCTTCTCAGCTTCCTCAAAGACAGTGTTAATGGACTGCTCCACGATATATAAGTGTAACTCGGTGAGATGAATTCACACATCACCAAGAAGTTTCTAAAAAGCTTCTTTCCAGTTTTCATCTGTGGATATTTCCTTTGTCACTGTAAGGTTCATTGCGCTATGAAATACCAAATTGCAGATTTCCAGACTGTGTTAACAAACTGATCACTGAAGAGAAACGTGTAACTCTGTGAGTTGCATTCACACATGGCAATGCAGTTTCTCAGAAAGCTTCTCTTTAGTTATTCTGTGAGGATAATTCATTTATCATGCTAGCCCTCAATGAGCTAGCAAATATACCTTTGCAGAATCCACGAAAACAGTGTTAGCAAACTCTTCCAAGAAGGGAAGGGTGGAACTCTGTGTGATGAAGTCACACATCAGAAAGCAATCTCTCAGAAAGTTTCTCTGTAGTTAATATGTGAGGAAAATTCCTTTTACACCATGGGCCCCTTTGGGCTACCAAATATCACATTCCAGATTCCACGAAAAGAGTGTTAGCAAACTGCTTCTTGAGGCATAGGTTGTAACTCTGTGAGATGAATTCACAGATCAGAAAGAGTTTCTCAGAAAGCTTTTTCACGTTTTGAACGGATGAAATTTCCTTTATCAGCGTAGGCCTCAATGCGTTCCAAGAAGCCCTTCTCAGCTTCCTCAAAGACAGAGTTAATGGACTGCTCCACGAAACATCATTGTAACTCGGTGAGATGAATTCACACATCACAAGAAGTTTCTAAGAAAGCTTCTTTCCTGTTTTTCATCTGTGGATATTTTGTAAGGTTCATTGCGCTATGAAATA
>NC_044555.1:70616519-70748320 GCF_007565055.1 Rhinopithecus roxellana
AAGGGAAGGGAAAGAATATGGAATGCAAGGGAAAGGGAAGGGAATAGGAGGGAATGGAAGAGGGAATGGAAAAGGAAGAGGGGAGGAATTGGAAGAGAAGATGGAAAGAAAGGGAAGGGAGTATGGAATGGAATGGAATGGAAGGCAATAGAAGGGAATGGAATGGAAGGAATGGAAGCGAATATGGAAGGAAGGGAGTGGGAGGGAATGGACGTAATGGAAAAGGAATAGGAATGAAGGGCAGGGGGAAGGGAATGGAATATGGAATGGAAAGGAAGGGAAATACGGATGAAATGGAAGGAATATGGAATGGAAGGGAATAGGGAATTGAATGGCATCTGGCATGAAAGGAAATGGAAGGGAATATTGAATGGAATGGCATATGGAATGGAATGGAACGATGGCATATGGAATGCACTGATAAGGCCTAGGCATGGACTGGCATCTGGCCGGACTGACCTGGACTCTGGCATGGACTGCCGGGCCTGCCCTCTGGGCGGGCCAGCCCTGGACCTCTGGACTGGCCTGGCAATGGCCCGGCACCTGCCCTGGCACCTGGCCTATGGCCCGGCCTGCACTGGCCTGCCCTTGCCTGGCCTGGGCCTGGCCTGGCCTCGGGCATGGCATCCACGACTGGCCTGGCCTGGCACAAATCCCGCCTGGCTGGCCTCTGCCCTGGCCTGGGGCCAATGGCCTGTAGGGCCTGAGCCGTGCCCTCGCCTAAGCTTCTGGCCTCATGGCCTGGCTCCGACATGGACTGGCCTGCCTCGACGCCTGGACTGGCCTCTGAGCCTGGGCCCGGCGCTATGGCCTGGCGGGGCCTGGCCCTGCCGGGCCCGCCCATCTGCCCTCCCATGGCCTGCCAGGCCGGGCCGATCCTAGTCCTTGGCCCGGCCTACGGGCCGGGCCCGGCCTCTGGCCTGGCCTGGCCTCGGGCTTGGCCTGGCCTGGCCTGGCCCTCTGCCTGGCTGGCATGGCCATCTGGACTGGCCTGGCACGGCCCGGCCCGCCTGGCCTTGCCTGGCCTGCCCTGGCCTCTGGCCTGCCCTGGCCTGGACTGGCCTGGCCCGCTGCCCTGCCCTGGCCGGGACTGCCATCTGGCCCGGCCTGGCCTTGGCTCTGGCGTGTCTGGCCTCTGGCCATGGCCCTGGCCCGGAATCTGGCATGGAATGCAATGGAATATGGATGGCAAGGAATCTGGAATGGAATGAATGTGGGAGGGAATGGAAGCATCGAATGCCATGCATGGCCTAAGCAGGGGCCTGGCCTGGAAGGCCTGGCCCTCTGGGCGTGCCCTGGCCGGGCCGGGCCCTGACCCGTGGCCTGGCCTGGCAATCCGGAATGCCTGGCCATCGCCTGGCAGGGAAGCTGAACCTGCATGTCTGGCCGGCCCCTGGCCTGGCTGGCCGAGGGCCTGGCTTGGCATGGCCTATGGCTCCCCGGAATCAGACTGGCCTGGCCTGGCATCTGGCATGGCACGGCCATGCCACCGGACCTGGCAGGACTGGCCTGGCCTCTGGACTCCCCGGCCCTGTCCTATAAGACCTGGCCTGGCCTGGCCTGCCCTCTCGCCTCGCCTGGCAGGGCCATATGTCTGGCATGTCTCTGGCAGGGCCTGGCCTGTCCTGGCCTGGCCGGGCCTGCCACCTGCCCGGGCACCGCCATGGGCGCGCCTCACTGGCCTGGCCTGGCCCGGCCTGGCCGGGCCTGCCTGGCACGGCCTCGCCGGCCCTCCCGCCTGCCTGGCATCGACTGGCCTATGGCTTGGCCCGGCCTGCATGGCCTGGCCCATGGCCTGACGGCCTGGCCGGCGCCTTGCTGGCATGGCTTGGACCTGGCTCTGGCCTGGCTTGGCCGCTGGCCCTGCAATGGAATATCAAATAGAATGGACTATGGAAGGAATGGCTGGAATGGAATGGAATTGACTGGAATGGCATAATGGAATGAACTTGAATGGAATAGCAATGCGTGGAATGGAATGGGAATAGGGACCGGAATGGCGGACTGGCACTAGGAAGGGATGGAATATGGAAAGGAATGGGCATGGATGGAATGGAATGAAATATGGCATGGACGGCCTGGACTTTAATCTGGAATGGAAAGGACTCCGCAATGGCAGGCCTGCCCTGGCCAGGACTACGGAATTGCCTGGACTCTGTAATGCAACTGGAATCTGGACGGCCGGGCCGATGGCATGGCAGGGATGGCCGGTGGAATTCCTGGCCTGGCCTGGACTCCGTCCTTGGCCTGTGCCTATGCAACGGCCTGGACTGGCCTCTGGAATGGCCTGGCAATGGCCTGGACTCGGGACTGTGGCCATTGGACTCTGCATCTGAGACTGGCCTGGCATACACGGCCTTGCCGGGCCTATGCCCTGGCCTGGACTCTGCAACGGCCCGGCCTGGCATGGAATCTGGCCGAGCCTGGCCTCCTGATTCGCCTGGCCTCTGGCCTGGCCTGGCCTTAGGGCCTGGAATAGGCTGGCCTGGAGATGGCCTGTGCAGGGCCTCGAGCATGGCCTTGGCCCGCCATGGCCTCGCATACTGGCCTGGCCTGGCCTGGACTGGCGCTTGGCCTGCCCTGAGCCCGGCCCGGCCCCGGCCGACCCTCTGCCCTGCCCTGCCCTGCTGGCCGGCCGTACTGGCCTGGACCGGCCTCCGGCCTGGCCGGGCACATCTGGAAGGGCCGGCCTCTGGATGGGCCCTGGCATGGCCTGGATGGGCGTCGGGCCGGCCGGCATGCCCCTGGACTGCCTGGCACTGGACCTGGCCTCTGGCCTGGCCGGGCCTCGCTCGATATGGCTGCATGAATGGATGGAAGTATGTAATGGAATGGAATGGAATATGGAGTGCAATGGAATATGGAAGTGAATGGAATGGAATGGAATATGGAAAGGAACAGAATGGAATATGGAATGGAATGGAATGTGGAATGGAATGGAAAGGAATAGAATGGAATGCAACGCAATATGGAATGGAACGCAATGGAATGGAACATGGATTGGAATAGAATGGAATATGAAATGGAATGGAATATGGAACGGAATGAAATGGAATGAAATTGAATGGAATGGAATGGAATGGAATATGGAATGGAATGGAATATGGAATGGAATGGAATATGGAATGGAATGCAATGGAATGGAATGGAATGGAATGCAATGGAATGGAATGGAATATGGAATGGAATGGAATACGGAATGGAATGGAATATGAAATGGAACGGAATATGGAATGCAAAAGAGTGCAAGGGAATATGGAATGGAATGGATTATGAAATGGAATGGAATGGAATATGGAATGAAATGGAATATGAAATGGGACGGAATATGGAATGGAATGGAGTGCAAAGGAATATGGAATGGAATGGAATGTGGAATGGAATGGAATATGGAATGGAATGGAATAAAAAATGGACTGGAATGGAATATGGAATTGAATGGAATGGAATGGACTATGGAATGGAATGGAATGAAATATGGAATGGAATATGGAATGGAATGGAATGGAATATGGAATACAATAGAATAGAATGGAATGGAATGGAATATGGAATGGAATGGAATGGAATATGGAATAGAATGGAATATGGAATGGAATGGAATACGGAATGGAATGGAATATGAAATGGGACGGAATATGGAATGGAATGGAGTGCAAAGGAATATGGAATGGAATGGAATGTGGATGGAAGGATATGATGGAATGGAATAAAAAAGGACTGGGAATGGATATGGAATGGAAAGGAATGGAATGAAAGAATGGAAATGGAATGAATGGATGGAAAGGATGGAATATGAATCAATGGAATAGAATGAATGGAATGGAATAGGTGGAATGGAATGGAATATGGAATAGAATGAGATGCAAAATGGAACGCATAGCAATAAGAAGGGAATGTAGTGAGAATATGGAATCGCCTGGATGGAAAGGAATGGAAATATGGCCTGGACCATATTGCCGGACTGGAACGGAATGACTGCAAGGGCCTGGATCCTGCCTGTCCGGCCTGGCCCGTCTATGAGACTGGGCATGGACTCTGGACGGCCTGGCTGCGCTGGCCCTGGCCTTGGCCGGGCAGGCGATGGCCTGGCCTCTGGCATGGCCTGGCATGCGCTGATGGCCTATGGCCTTGCCTGGCCTCTGTATGCCCGGCCTCTGGCCTGGCCGGGCCTCTGGCCCGCCTCTGGACTGTGCCTGGCATGTCCTCGGGCCGGCCTGGCATATGGGACATGGCCTGGCCTCTGCCCTGGCCTGGCCATGTGCCGGGCATGGCGTCGGGTCTGGCATGGCCCCTGGCCTGGCATGTCTAGGGACTGGCCTGGGCCATCCGAATATGGACTGGATAGAGTATGGAATGGAATAGCACGGAATAATGGAATGGACTGGGAGTATGGAATTGCATGGATTGGCTGGCCGATGGCCGGCATGGACTGGAATCGGAATCAAATGGATGGAAGGGAATATGGAAGTGAATGGAATGGAATATGGAATGGAGTGGAATGGAGTGGAAAACGGAAGAGAGAATGAAGCAATATGGAATGAAATGGATGGCCTAAATGGAATGGAATATGGAATGGAATAGAATGGAATGGAATATGGAATGGAATGCAGGGAATGGAATATGGAATGGACTAGAATGGTGGGCATGGAATAGAATAAGGAATGAAATAAGAATGGAAATGGCCACTGCACTCAATGGCCGGGACTATGCCCTGGCATGGACCTGGACTGGAATGGACTCGGGACTGGCCTGGCCTGGACTCTGCAAGGGCCTGGGCCTGGCCGATGCCCTGGCCGCCTGGCCTCGGGCACGCATGGCTCGGGCCTTGCCATGGCCTGGCCCGGACTCTGGCCTGGCAGGGACTATGCCTGGCCTATGGCGTGGCCTCTGGACTGGCCTGGCCCGGCCCTCCGGCCTTGCCTGGACTCAGGGACCGCCCCGGCCTGGGTGGTCTCTGGCCTGGCCGGAGCCTGCTGGCCTGGCCTAGGGCAATCGCATCGCCGCGACTGGCCTAGGACTGGCCTGGGCATCTGGACTGCCTGGGCCTCGCCGGCCTGGCCTGCCTCTGGCCTGGCCTGGGCCTCTGGCCTGGCTGCCTGGCCTATTCACACCGGCCGGCCCGGCCATGGCCTCCTGGATTGCCTGCCTCTGGCCTGCATGGCCCTTCTGGCCTTGCCTGGCTGTCCGGGCCTCTGGGCCATTGCCTGGCCTGGCCTGGCCTCTGGCCTGGCCTGGCTGGCCTGGCCTCCCGGCCTCCGGCACTCGCCTTGGGCCTCGCCTCTTTGCCTGGCCTGGCCCTCTGGCCTGGCCTAGGCCTGGCCTGGACGCTGGCTGGCCACTCGCCTGGACTGCCCTCTGGCCTGGCCTGGCCCCTGCCCGCTGGCCCGGCCTGGCCTGTGGCGGGCATGGCAGCTGGCCTGGCCGTCCTCTGGCATGGCGTCGCCTGCCCTCTGGTCTCGCCTGCCCTGCCTGCTCTGGCCTGGCCTGGCCTTGGCATATGCCCTGGCCTGGCCCGGCCCTCTGGCCTGGCCTGGCCTGGCCTGGCACTCCGGCCGTGCCTGGGCTCTGGCCTGGGCGGGCCTCTGCCCTGGCCTCGGGCCTGGCCTGGCCTGGCCTGGCCTCTGGCCTCCCTGGCCTCCCGGGCTGGCAGGAACTCTGGCCCCTGGCCTTCCCCTGGCCTGAGCCTCTGGCCTGGCCTGGCCTGGCTCTGCCCGCCTGGCCCGTCCATGGCTCTGGCCTGGCGGGCCTCGGGGGCCTGCCCTGCCTCTGGCCTGGCCGCCTTGCCGGGCTTGGCCTGGCCATCTTGCCTGGCCTGGAACCTGCCGTGGGCCTGGCCTGGCCATGGTTGGCCCTAGCCTTGCCTGGCCTCGCCTGGCCTAGGCCCGGCCTGCCCGGGCCTGCCTCTGGCCTGGCCTGCCCTCCGGCATCCCATAGCCCCTGGGCCCGCCTTGCCCTGGCCTGGCTGGCATGCTCCGGCCTGGCTGGCCTGGCCTCTCCCTGGCCTGGCCTTCTGGCCCTAGGCGTGGCCTCTAGAGCCGGGGCACTGGCCTCTGGCCGGGCCGGCCTCGCCTGAGCCTCTGGCCTGGACTGGCCTGGACCTATGGCCCGGCCTGGCCACGGGGCCTGGCCTCTGGCCGGGCCTGGCCCTGGCCTTGCATCTGGCCGGGCGGAGCCTGGCCTCTGGCCTGGCCGGCCTGGCCTGCCTCTGGCCTGGCCTGGCCTCCGGCCGGCCTGGCACTAGTCCTCGCGAATGGAAGACTGGTTGATCATGGACTGGAATGGACATGGATATGGAATGGAATGGGAATGGCAATATGGATAGAATGGATGGAATGGAATATGGAATGGAATGGAATGGAATATGGCAATGGAATGGAGATGAAGAATGGAATGGAATACATGAATGGAATGGAATATGAAATGGAATGGAATGGAATCATGGCATGGAATAATGGAATGGAATGGAATGGAATGCAAATATGGAATGAATGAATACGAATGGAATGGAATGGAATGGAATATGGAAGGAATGGAATGCCAATGGAAATGGGGTGGAATGGATGGAATATGGAATGGAATGGAATATGGAATTGAATGGAATTGGAATGGAATAGAATGGAATGGAATATGGATGGAATAGAATGGAAGGAATGGAATGGAATAGAATGGAATGGATATGGAATGGAATAGAATGGAATGGAATGGAATGGAATGGGAATGTATAGGAATAAGATGGAAATTGAAGGGAATGGAATGATGGAAATGATGGTGAATGGAAATGGAATGGCGATGGCAGCTGTGGAATGTGGGGATGAATGTTGGTGACGGCTGGTGGACATGGAATGGAATGGTGGTGGTGGATGGAATGACAGTGGAACTTGTCGGAATGGAGAGGAAAAAAGGGAATGGATGGAATAGGATATGGATGGACTGGAATGGACATGGAATATGGAATGAATTGGGTGGATCATGACTAGGAGATGGAATGGATGGAACTGGACTGGAATGGGAATATGGCAAGACTGGAAGTGATGGATGTTGGATTGGTGGAATGGATATGGCTGGAATGGTCATGGAGTGAGACTGGCCATCGATGGATATGGATGGAATGGAAGTGGAATGGAATTGGCAAGAAATGGAATGGATTAGGAAGGATTGGAAAATGGAATATGGAATGGAATGGAATATAATGGAATGGAATGGAATGGAATGCAATAGAATGGATAATGGAATGGAATGGAATGGAATGGAATAAGGAATGGAATGGAATGGAATGGAAAATGAAATGAAATGGAATGGAATATGTAATGGAATGGAATGGAATGGAATATGATGCATGGAATGGAATATGAAATGGAATGGAATGGAAAATGGAATGGAATGGAATGGAATGGAATGGAACTGGATGGAGCATGGAATGGATGGAATTGGATTGCATGCCGGAAGGATGGCAGGACATGGACCCGGAATATGGAATGGAATGACTGGAATGGAATGGAATATGGAATGGAATGGGATATGCAATGGAAAGGAATATGGAATGGTATGGAATGGATTGGAATGGAATATGGCAAGAAATGGAATGGATTATGGAATGGAATGGAATATGGAATGGAATGGAATATGGAATGGAATGGAATGGAATGCAATAGAATGGATAATGGAATGGAATGGATTGGAATGGAATCGAATATGGAATAGAATGGAATGGAATGGAATAGAATGGAATGGAATGATATATGGAATGGAAAGGATTACGGAACGGAACGGAACGGAACGGAATGAAATAGAAAATGAAGTGGAATGGAACGGAAGGGAATGGAATGGAATGGAAAGGAATATGGAATGGAATGGAATATGGAATGGAATGGAATGGAATATGGAATGGAATGGAATGGAATGGAATGGAATGCAATGGAATGGAATGGAATGGAATGGAATATGTAATTGAATGTAATGGAACGGAACGGAACGGAATGGAACGGAAAGGAATATGGAATGGAATGTAATATGGAATGGATTGGAATATGGAATTGGATGGAATATGGAACGGAAAGGAATATGGAATGGAATGGAATGGAATGGAATGGAATGGAATGGAATGAAATGGAAAGGAATGGAAAATAAAATGGAATGGAATGGAATAGAATGTAATGGAATGGAATATGGAACGGAATGAAATGGAATATGGAATGGAATGGAATGGAATGGAATATGGAATGGAATGGAATGGAATGGAATGGAAAATGGAATGGAATGGAATGAAATATGGAATGGAATGGAATATGGAATGGGATGGAATGAAATGGAATGCAATGGAATGGAATATGGCAAAGGCTGGCAGCCCTCATGCCGGCAAATATGGCATGGCACCTGGGCTATCTGGCACGGCCTGGCCTAGGCATGGCCGAGGGCACATGGCGGGAGGGCTGGAAGTGGGCTGGCCTCGGCCTGCCTGCTCTGGCTGGCTCTGGCGTCTCGGGTCCCGGCCCGGCCCGCTGGCTCGCCTGCATGGCCCTTGCCTGCCCTAGGCCCTTGCCTCTGGCCTGGCCCGGGTGGCCTGGCCTAGCCTTGCCTCGCACTGGCCCGGCACTTTCCTCGGCCTGGACCTATGCCTCGGCTGGCCGCCCCGGCCGGCCCGCCCTGGCCTGGCACGCCCTCGGGCCTGCCCTGGCTGCCCCCCCGGGAGGCCCGTCCGGGCCCCTCCCTGGACCGGCCTCTGGCCGGGCCATGGCCTCTGGCCTGCCGGACATGGCCTGCATGGCCTGGCCTGGCCTGGCCTGCCTCTGCTGGCCTGGCCTCCTGGCCGCCCTGGCTGGCCTCGCCTGCCTCTGCCTGCGCCCTGGCCTCTGCTGGCCGGCCCTGGCCATGGCCTGGGCCCCCCCCTGGCAGCCTGGCACCGGCATGGCCTGGCTCCGGCGCCTGGCCTCGGCCCCTGCCGGCCTCTGGCCTCGCCTGTCCTCCGCCTGGCCTGGTCGCTGTGCGGCCCCGCCTGGCCGGGTCTGGCTGGCCTGACTGGCCTGCCTGGCCTGGCCTGACTGGCCTGGCTCGGGTGCCTGGCCTCCCCTGCCCTTGGCCCTTTGCCTGCCCGCGACCTGGCCTAGGCCTCGCCTGGCGTGGCCTTTGGCCTGGCGGCCCTGGCCGGACCATGGCCCGCTGGCCGGGCCGGGCCTTGGCGCCGGCTTGGCACGGCACGAGAATGGCATCGCTGGACTCTGCGCCCGGGCCTGGCCTCGGACAGCCTGCGTGGCTCCGGCCCTGGACCTGGCCTGGCCTGGCGCCTTGGCCCTGGCCTGGCCTGGCTCTGGCCTGGCCTGGCCTGGCCCGTGGCCCGCCTTGGCCTGGCCTGCTGACGGCCTCGCTCCTCGGCCGCCTGGCTCCCCTCCCCCCCGGCCTCTCTGGCCTGGCTGGCATGGCTGCCCTTCGCCTGGCTCCTGGCCCTGCCCTGGCCTCGCTTGCCGAGTTACATGGCTGGGCCTGGCCTGGACCTCGATTGGCCTGACCCTGGCCTCGGCATGGCTCTGGCCTGGCTGGCATCTGGCCTGAGGCTTGGCCTGGACATAGGCCTGGCATGGCTCGCCCTTGCATGGCAGCCTGGCATGGCCTCTGGCCTGCCTGGCCTGGCCTGGACTGGAATCTGGATGGCCTGGAATGGCCCTGGCACTGGACTGGACTGGATGGCCTGGACTCGGGACACTGGCCGCCTGGCCCCTGCCTATCTGGCCTGGCCGGCCTGGCCTGGCCATCTGGCCTGGCCTGGCCTCCGGCCTGGCATGGCTCTGAGCACTGGCCCTGGCCTCTGGCCTGGCCTGGCTTGGACTGGCCTGCTGGCCTGGCCGGGCCTCGCCTGGACATGGCCTGTGCCTCTGCCTGGCCTGGCCGATGGCCTGCCTGGCCTACCGGCCTGGCCCTGGCTCTGGCCTGCCTGCCTCTGGCCTGGCTGCCTAGCCTGGCCTGCCTGGCCTCTGGCCTGCCTGTCATTGCTGGCATTGCCTGGACTGTCGCCAGGCCTGCCTGGACGGGCCGGGCCCTGGAAGGAATAGGCCCTGGAATGGCATACTGAAGGGGATGGAATGGAACAGACCTGGAATGGAATGGTTATTGAATGGAA
Organism: Rhinopithecus roxellana; assembly: GCF_007565055.1. Classification (NCBI taxonomy): domain Eukaryota; kingdom Metazoa; phylum Chordata; class Mammalia; order Primates; family Cercopithecidae; genus Rhinopithecus; species Rhinopithecus roxellana. Next base: position 70,626,634 of record NC_044555.1, read on the forward strand.
TAGCCTGGAATGGCATCGGACTGGAATGGAATGATGGAACGAAGGGGAGTGGCATAGAAAGACTGGACTATTGAATGAACATAGGAATGGAATGGCCTGGAGATGGAATGGAAGGGATTGGAAATGGAATGGAATGGAGTGGGACTGGACTACGAATGGATAGATGGCACAGGCACTTGCCTCTGAGGACGGAATGGACTATGGCATTGAACCAAACGGAACGGTACAGAACGGAACCGGAACGACATATAAATAACTGACTGGAAGGGGAATGGAAAGGCCATGGCACGCCCTATGGCTGCAGGGCCTCTGGAATTGGCGTGGGACTTAGGCCTGGCAGGGACTGGTCATGGCACTGGACTGGACTCTGGAATGGCAGGCCGGCACCGGCATGGCTTGGCCCTATGGAGTGGCCTGGCCTGCCCTGCAATGGCCATCTTCCTGGCCTGGCCTGGGGCCTCTGGCCTGGCCGGGCCTGGCATGGCCATCCGTGTGGCCTGGCCCAGGGGTTTCCCGTGGGGAGGGTTCCGGTCTGGCTAGCCTGGCGGCCTGGCCTGGCTGGCCTGGCCGGCCTGGAATAGAATGCAATGGAATATGCAGTGGAATGGAATATGGAATCGGAATGGATGGAATGGAATATGGAATGGATGGAATGGACTATGGAATGATGGAATATAGTGGAATGGAATGAATGGAACGGAATGGAATGGAATGGAATGGAATTGAATGGAATGGAATGGAAGATGGAATATGGAATGGAATATGGAATGGAATGGAATACGGAAGGAATGGAATATGAATGGAATGGAAGGAAGATAGGAATGGAATGGTAATGGGAATATGGAATGGAATGGAATATGGAATGGAATGGAATAGAATGGAATGGAATACGAATGGAATGGAATATGGAATGGAATGGAATATGGAATGGAATATGCAGTGGAATGGAATGGAATGGCAAATAATCTCCAAACAGTGGCGTGTTCTCAAAACAAAGGTTCTTGTGTCAATGCTTTGGGTATATTCATCTGACACAGACATTTTTCATCAAACAACCATTGTTGTCTCTTCCTGAGGGTAAGTAGTGTTCTTTAAGATAATTTACTGGTCAAGTTAAGTAAAATGCTTTCCTTTAAGATCAATTACTGTGTCGCAAACTAAATAAATCCAAAGATATTAAAGTATACTGGAAGACAATGTTACCTGGTGGTTTATAAGACCTTTTTGCAAAGCTGGATTTGTAGACAGGGAGATAATGTTTTGCTTAACTTCTAAGATGTTGGGTTACTGAGCTCTGTCCACATTCCTTTTGTGCAAAATTGCTTAAATTTATAACAAAATGATGACTCCATGCCATGTGGCCTGAAGATGAGTCGTGTTCAGATTATACATATTACATTTCAGCAGTTTTCTGGTGATGGTGTGGTGTGTTTTATTCTCCATACCCACTACTTCTGATTCCCAGACCTTGTAGAAGATGTGTGCATTACCACAATGGCTTTCAGCTTGGTTTTGACAAAAACGCTCCTTACTTTAATGATTCATCCTGCCCTTTGAGATCAGACGGCATAGCTAAGCTCATCTGTCTTTTGCTTAAAATAAGTTTTATCCTAACCATATGACTAAAAACTCTTAGCTATTTCTCTGGCTATGTAAAACTCTACAGGTAGACATTTTCCACTTTTCAGAAAAATAAAAACATTAAATAATTTAAATTTATGGCTCTAGCTATATGGTTAAAATTAAAATTGCGGAGGGGTGAGGGGGAGGAGGGAGAGGAGCAGAAAAGATCACCATTGAGTACTGGGCTTCATACCTAGGTATTGAAATAATCTGTATACCAAACCCCTGTGACACATCTTTACCTATATAAAAAACCTTCACATGTACCCTTAAACCTAAAATAAAAGTGAAAAAATGAAATCAGTAAATAAAATTACTTAAGGGAAAAAAGTGACAAAAATTCTATACATTTCAGTGAAAGCCTTCTTTTCATAATAGTCACATTGAGCGAGTGTGTATTTGATTCAGTGTTGCTGGTGTTGCTAAGAACATTGTTGGATTTTTTAAAAAATGATTCTAGAATCCGTTAGTACATTTATATTTTTAGTCTGCACTCTTATTAGTTATATGATTAAATTCCCATGGAAAAGATTGCAGTGTTACGGAATTTATTCCCTGCCCTCCCTAGTCCTACTCCTCTCTTCGGAGTGAGTCATCGTCAACATTTCAGTGTCCATCCTCACATTCTGTGTATCATCCCCTCCTGTGTATCAATATGCAATACATTTCTATCTAAAAAAAAAGATTGGGATCATATTATGTCCAAAGTGTGACTTGCAGTTTTCCATGTCTGCTCATATAAATTTGTCAGATCTTCTGATTACCTAGTTTTCCATTGTATGAATGACACAATTTTCTTTTTGATTCTTTTTTTTGTTTTTGTTTTTAATACAGGGTCTTGCTACATCACCCCTGCCAGAGTGCAGTGGTAAGAATCATAGCTAACTGCAACCTTGACCTCTTGGGCTCAAGCAGTTCTCTCACTTCTGCCTCCTGAGTAGCTTGGGACCACATATGCATGCCACCACACATGACTAGTGTTTTATTTTTAATTTTCTGTCTAGGTGAGACTTCGCTGTGTAGCCTAGGCTGGTCTCAAACTACTGGACTCAAGTGATCCTCTTGCCTCAGCCTCCCAAAGTGCTGAGATTAGAGGTGTGAACCACCATGACTTGCCAATGGTCACTCCTTGAGCTTCTAGTCTAAATAGTATGATGCCATAGACATAACATGTTAATATGATGGTAGCATATCCAGGGAGCCCAGGACCTTGCTATAAGGCAGAGGAGAAGACAATGCATTAGGGAAGAGAGACTAAATGTCAACCGATTTATCTTCCAACTGACGGAAACTCTTTCATTCTTCATCCTATAAGAAATAGAAAATAATACATTCCACCAAGCAATGATTGCACACCATGTAACTAAGCCTATGTTCATCTGTGTTCAGAAAAACAAAATACCAAATCTAGTACAAAAGTTGTAATTACGGCTAGTATTTGTTTGAATTTGCCTAGTCCATGGCCATCCTGTAGATTTATCTGACTTTTACACTGCAGGAAATACGAGATAAATGGGAATATGAGGACTACAACCTGTGAATCCTTCAGGTCTTTAAGAATGTCATGTATTAGTCCATGCATGGTGGCTAACGCCTGTAATCCCAGCACTTTGGGAGGCCAAGGTGAGAGAATAGCTTGAGTCTAGGAGTTTGAGACCAGCCTGGGCAGCATAGGGAAACTCCATCCCTGTTTTTTTTTTAAAAAAAAAAAAAAAAAAAAAAAAAAAAAGGATAAATTTTTTAAAATGGCATGTATCTATAAAACTCTCCCAAAGATGTATTGGTGCATCTATTCACAAATTTGGCAGTGTATAGTAATGCTTTAGAAAAGATAGCATTTCAATAATCAAAAGTGAGCTTAAAAAATTAGTTTGGTTGAAATTGTCTCAGACTCAGTACTCACTAGATAAACTGACCTATTACATCCTGCCTTGTTATCAGTAGTATTAAACTTACTATGCAATGAGATTGGATTATGTGGATAAAATACGATAATAAATAGAAATTTTCCAAAATGATGCTGAAATAGACTGGATTTAAGAATACTTACATAGGGAGCAAGATGGCCGAATAGGAACAGCTCCAGTCTCCAACTCCCAGCGCGAGCGACACAGAAGACCGGTGATTTCTGCATTTTCAACTGAGGTACTGGGGTCATCTCACTAGGGAGTGCCGGACAATCGGTGCTGGCCAGCTGCTGCAGCCTGACCAGCGAGAGCTGAAGCAGAGCGAGGCATCGCCTCACCTGGAAGCCAAGGGGGAAGGGAATCCGTTTTCCTAGCCAGGGGAACTGAGACACACAACACCTGGAAAATCGGGTAACTCCCACCCCAATACTGCGCTTTAAGCAGACAGGCACACCAGGAGAATATATCCCACACCTGGCCGGGAGGGTCCCACGCCCACGGAGCCTCCCTCACTGCTAACACAGCAGTCTGCGGCGATCTATCCGCAAGGCAGCAGCGAGGCTGGGGGAGGGGCGCCCGCCATTGCTGAGGCTTAAGTAGGTAAACAAAGCCACTGGGAAGCTCGAACTGGGTGGAGCTCACAGCAGCTCAAGGAAACCTGCCTGTCTCTGTAGTCTCCACCTCTGGGGACAGCGCACAGCTGAAGACCAACAGGGGAAGCAGCGGGGGCCGGTGCAGATGCGAACGACTCTGTCTGACAGCTTTGGGGAGAGCTGTGGATCTCCCAACGCGGAGGTTGAGATCTGAGAACGGACAGTCTGCCTGCTCAGGTGGGTCCCTGACCCCTGAGTAGCCTAGCTGGGAGACATCCCCCACTAGGGGCAGTCTGACACCCCACACCTCACAGGGTGGAGTACACCCCTGAGAGGAAACTTCCAAAGGAAGAATCAGACAGGTACACTCGCTGTTCAGCAATATTCTATCTTTGGCAACCTCTGCTGCTGATACCCAGGCAAACAGGGTCTGGAGTGGACCTCAAGCAATCTCCAACAGACCAACAGACAGTCCTTCTGACTGTCAGAAGGAAAACTATCAAACAGGAAGGACACCTATACCAAAACCCCATCAGTACGTCACCATCATCAAAGACCAGAGACAGATAAAACCACAAAGATGGGGAAGAAGCAGGGCAGAAAAGCTGGAAATTCAAAAAATAAGAGCGCATCTCCCCCTGCGAAGGAGCGCAGCCCATCGCCAGCAACGGATCAAAGCTGGTCAGAGAATGACTTTGACGAGATGAGAGAAGAAGGCTTCAGTCCATCAACTTCTCAGAGCTAAAGGAGGAATTACGTACCCAGCGCAAAGAAACTAAAAATCTTGAAAAAAGAGTGGAAGAATTGACAGCTAGACTAATTAATGCAGAGAAGATCATAAACGAAATGACAGAGATGAAAACCATGACACGAGAAATACGTGACAAATGCACAAGCTTCAGTAACCGACTCGATCAACTGGAAGAAAGAGTATCAGCGATTGAGGATCAAATGAATGAAATGAAGCGAGAAGAGAAACCAAAAGAAAAAAGAAGAAAAAGAAATGAACAAAGCCTGCAAGAAGTATGGGATTATGTAAAAAGACCAAATCTACGTCTGATTGGGGTGCCTGAAAGTGAGGGGGAAAATGGAACCAAGTTGGAAAACACTCTTCAGGATATCATCCAGGAGAACTTCCCCAACCTAGTAGGGCAGGCCAACATTCAAATTCAGGAAATACAGAGAACGCCACAAAGATACTCCTCCAGAAGAGCAACTCCAAGACACATAATTGCCAGATTCACCAAAGTTGAAATGAAGGAAAAAATCTTAAGGGCAGCCAGAGAGAAAGGTCGGGTTACCCACAAAGGGAAGCCCATCAGACTAACAGCAGACCTCTCGGCAGAAACTCTACAAGCCAGAAGAGAGTGGGGGCCAATATTCAACGTTCTTAAAGAAAAGAATTTTCAACCCAGAATTTCATATCCAGCCAAACTAAGTTTCATAAGTGAAGGAGAAATAAAATCCTTTACAGATAAGCAAATGCTTAGAGATTTTGTCACCACCAGGCCTGCCTTACAAGAGACCCTGAAGGAAGCCCTAAACATGGAAAGGAACAACCGGTACCAGCCATCACAAAAACATGCCAAAATGTAAAGACCATCGAGGCTAGGAAGAAACTGCATCAACTAACGAGCAAAATAACCAGTTAATATCATAATGGCAGGATCAAGTTCACACATAACAATATTAACCTTAAATGTTAATGGACTAAATGCTCCAATTAAAAGACACAGACTGGCAAACTGGATAAAGAGTCAAGACCCATCAGTCTGCTGTATTCAGGAGACCCATCTCACATGCAGAGACATACATAGGCTCAAAATAAAGGGATGGAGGAAGATCTACCAAGCAAATGAAGAACAAAAAAAAGCAGGGGTTGCAATCCTAGTCTCTGATAAAACAGACTTTAAACCATCAAAGATCAAAAGAGACAAAGAAGGCCATTACATAATGGTAAAGGGATCAATTCAACAGGAAGAGCTAACCCTCCTAAATATATATGCACCCAATACAGGAGCACCCAGATTCATAAAGCAAGTCCTTAGAGACTTACAAAGAGACTTAGACTCCCATACAATAATAATGGGAGACTTCAACACTCCACTGTCAACATTAGACAGATCAACGAGACAGAAAGTTAACAAGGATATCCAGGAATTGAACTCATCTCTGCACCAAGCGGACCTAATAGACATCTATAGAACTCTCCACCCCAACTCAACAGAATATACATTCTTCTCAGCACCACATAGCACTTATTCCAAAATTGACCACATAATTGGAAGTAAAGCACTCCTCAGCAAATGTAAAAGAACAGAAATTATAACAAACTGTCTCTCAGACCACAGTGCAATCAAACTAGAACTCAGGACTAAGAAACTCAATCAAAACTGCTCAACTACATGGAAACTGAACAACCTGCTCCTGAATGACTACTGGGTACATAACGAAATGAAAGCAGAAATAAAGATGTTCTTTGAAACCAATGAGAACAAAGATACAACATACCAGAATCTCTGGGACACATTTAAAGCAGTGTGTAGAGGGAAATTTATAGCACTAAATGCCCACAAGAGAAAGCAGGAAAGATCTAAAATTGACACTCTAACATCACAATTAAAAGAACTAGAGAGGCAAGAGCAAACACATTCAAAAGCTAGCAGAAGGCAAGAAATAACTAAGATCAGAGCAGAACTGAAGGAGATAGAGACACAAAAAACCCTCCAAAAAATCAATGAATCCAGGAGTTGGTTTTTTGAAAAGATCAACAAAATTGACAGACCGCTAGCAAGACTAATAAAGAAGAAAAGAGAGAGGAATCAAATAGACGCAATAAAAAATGATAAAGGGTATATCACCACCGACCCCACAGAAATACAAACAACCATCAGAGAATACTATAAACGCCTTTACGCAAATCAACTAGAAAATCTAGAAGAAATGGATAATTTCCTGGACACTTACACTCTCCCAAGACTAAACCAGGAAGAAGTGGAATCCCTGAATAGACCAATAGCAGGCTATGAAATTGAGGCAACAATTAATAGCCTACCCACCAAAAAAAGTCCAGGACCAGATGGATTCACAGCTGAATTCTACCAGAGGTACAAGGAGGAGCTGGTACCATTCCTTCTGAAACTATTCCAATCAATAGAAAAAGAGGGAATCCTACCTAACTCATTTTATGAGGCCAACATCATCCTGATACCAAAGCCTGGCAGAGACACAACAAAAAAAGAGAATTTAGACCAATATCCCTGATGAACATCGATGCAAAAATCCTCAATAAAATACTGGCAAACCGGATTCAGCAGCACATCAAAAAGCTTATCCACCATGATCAAGTGGGCTTCATCCCTGGGATGCAAGGCTGGTTCAACATTCGCAAATCAATAAACGTAATCCAGCATATAAACAGAACCAAAGACAAGAACCACATGATTATCTCAATAGATGCAGAAAAGGCTTTTGACAAAATTCAACAGCCCTTCATGCTAAAAACGCTCAATAAATTCGGTATTGATGGAACGTACCTCAAAATAATAAGAGCTATTCATGACAAACCCACAGCTAATATCATTCTGAATGGGCAAAAACTGGAAAAATTCCCTTTGAAAACTGGCACAAGACAGGGATGCCCTCTCTCACCGCTCCTATTCAACATAGTGTTGGAAGTTCTGGCTAGGGCAATCAGGCAAGAGAAAGAAATCAAGGGTATCCAGTTAGGAAAAGAAGAAGTCAAATTGTCCCTGTTTGCAGATGACATGATTGTATATTTAGAAAACCCCATTGTCTCAGCCCAAAATCTCCTTAAGCTGATAAGCAACTTCAGCAAAGTCTCAGGATACAAAATTAATGTGCAAAAATCACAAGCATTCTTATACACCAGTAACAGACAAACAGAGAGCCAAATCAGGAATGAACTTCCATTCACAATTGCTTCAAAGAGAATAAAATACCTAGGAATCCAGCTTACAAGGGATGTAAAGGACCTCTTCAAGGAGAACTACAAACCACTGCTCAGTGAAATAAAAGAGGACACAAACAAATGGAAGAACATACCATGCTCATGGATAGGAAGAATCAATATCGTGAAAATGGCCATACTGCCCAAGGTTATTTATAGATTCAATGCCATCCCCATCAAGCTACCAATGAGTTTCTTCACAGAATTGGAAAAAACTGCTTTAAAGTTCATATGGAACCAAAAAAGAGCCCGCATTGCCAAGACAATCCTAAGTCAAAAGGACAAAGCTGGAGGCGTCATGCTACCTGACTTCAAACTATACTACAAGGCTACAGTAACCAAAACCGCATGGTACTGGTACCAAAACAGAGATATAGACCAATGGAACAGAACAGAGTCCTCAGAAATAATACCACACATCTACAACCATCTGATCTTTGACAAACCTGAGAGAAACAAGAAATGGGGAAAGGATTCCCTATTTAATAAATGGTGCTGGGAAAATTGGGTAGCCATAAGTAGAAAGCTGAAACTGGATCCTTTCCTTACCCCTTATACAAAGATTAATTCAAGATGGATTAGAGACTTAAATGTTAGATCTAATACCATAAAAACCCTAGAAGAAAATCTAGGTAGTACCATTCAGGACATAGGCATGGGCAAGGACTTCATGTCTAAAACACCAAAAGCAACGGCAGCAAAAACCAAAATTGACAAATGGGATCTCATTAAACTAAAGAGCTTTTGCACAGCAAAAGAAACTACCATCAGAGTGAACAGGCAACCTACAGAATGGGAGAAAATTTTTGCAACCTACTCATCTGACAAAGGACTAATATCCAGAATCTACAAAGAACTCAAACAAATATACAAGAAAAAAACAAACAACCCCATCAAAAAGTGGGGAAAGGATATGAACAGACATTTCTCAAAAGAAGACATTCATACAGCCAACAGACACATGAAAAAATGCTCATCATCACTCGCCATCAGAGAAATGCAAATCAAAACCACAATGAGATACCATCTCACACCAGTTAGAATGGCAATCATTAAGGAGTCAGGAAACAACAGTTGTTGGAGAGGATGTGGAGAAATAGGAACACTTTTACACTGTTGGTGGGATTGTAAACTAGTTCAACCATTATGGAAAACAGTATGGCAATTCCTCAAGGATCTAGAACTAGATGTACCATATGACCCACCCATCCCACTACTGGGTATATACCCAAAGGATTATAAATTAGTCTACTACAAAGACACATGCACACGTATGTTTATTGCGGCACTATTCACAATAGCAAAGACTTGGAATCAACCCAAAAGTCCATCTGTGACAGACTGGATTAAGAAAATGTGGCACATATACACCATGGAATACTATGCAGCCATAAAAAAGGATGAGTTTGCGTCCTTTGTAGGGACATGGATGCAGCTGAAAACCATCATTCTTAGCAAACTATCACAAGAAGAGAAAACCAAACACCGCATGTTCTCACTCATAGGTGGGAACTGAACAATGAGATCACTTGGACTCGGGAAGGGGAACATCACGCACTGGGGCCTATCATGGGGAGGGGGGAGGGGGGAGGAGGGAGGGATTGCACTGGGGAGTTATACATGACATAAATGATGAATTGATGGGTGCTGACGAGTTGATGGGTGTAGCACACCAACATGGCATAAGTATACATATGTAACAAACCTGCACGTTATGCACATGTACCCTAGAACTTAAAGTATAATTAAAAAAAAAAAAAAAAAGAAAAAAAAAAAAGAATACTTCCATAATTACTTAAGAGGTATTCTGAGGGTTTTGTTTTGTTTTACTTTGAATCTAAAGACAACACAATTTTGTATCCTTTAACAAATCTGTCCCTCTCTCCTCTGTCTGTCTTCTCTTCCTCTAGTAAGCATCATGCCACTCCAATACTATAAGATCTTCTTTAGCATCCACATATAAGTGACAAAATTGGCATTTATCTTTTTGTGCCTGGCTTATTTTACTTAACATAATATCCTCTAGGCTTATTCAGGCTGCTACAAATGACAGAATTTTGTTCTTTTTTAATAGCTGAATAGTATTCCATGGTGTATGTACACCACATATTCTTTCTCCATTCAATCATTGATGGACACGGACACTCAGATTGATTTTGTATCTTGACTATTGTGGATAGTGCTACAATTAACATGGGATGCAATTACCCCTTTTATACAGTGATTTTTTTTTCTCCTTTGGGTATATACACACTAGTGGGATTGCTGGATTATAGGGTAGTCCATTTGTAGTTTTTTGAGGCATTTCCATACTGTTCTCCATAGTGGTTGTACTAGCTTACATTCCCAATAACAGTGTATAACAGTTTGCTTTTCTCTGCAATGTCCTACTGTTATGTAAACTGTCATTATTAGTCAAAAGTGTATAATGGTTTCACAGAATCTCTCTATACTGTTTTTGCAAATCTGTCTTCTGTGTTATTTCAATATGAATAAAATGTTTAAAATGTTATAACCATTCAGAAAGCATAGTGATCACTTTTATCTTTTTACAAATGTTTTCACTTGTTTCTTTTCTTTCACAGAAAGCTGTGAAATAATATTGATTATGTGAATGAAATGATAATCACAGTGTTGCCTGTCTTTTGTGGAAAGTAATTAAACCTGCTGGCTTCCAAGGTAGTAAAGGAAATAAAAAGTTTACTCCAAAATACACTTCACTGATATATGTCAAGATGACTAGTCAGAAGTGCTGGAAACACAAGAATAGCAGAAAAGCTGTTTTTTTGTGGAGGAGGTTTGCATCTGTGGAGAAAGTGTGCATTGAGGCAGCCAGCCAGGCTTTCTTTGACGGACTCCCTTGTCAGGATTTAGGAAACAGGAACTGAGACACTGACATCTATAAAGGTCTGACAGAGACATTTACCATCTATTCCCTCTAAGGGCTGCTACCTGGGAGATTTCATCTGCATAACAAGACCACCTTTGCTGGCCAGACCTATTCTCTCCTCTTATAACCTGTGTTGCCAGGACCCAAGCCCCAATCCTTTCTGTAAACTCAAGATGGTATGAAAGCAACAACCATTTGGCCATTTCTTTGAGATATTCTATTTCATAAGAGTTATGTGCACCATAATAAATTTGTGTGTCTTTTCTGCTGTTAATCTGCCTTTTGTCAGTGATTGTCAGTGAACCTTCAGAGAGTAAAGAGGCATTTTCTTCTTTGTCTTTGCAATAGATACAATGTCTTCAAACCTTAACATGTTCTGTACTTCTCAATAACATTTATAGAAGAGGTACTGAGTTGCATATTAGCACGGGTTTTATTTTGTTGTTACTGTTGTTGTTGTTTTCCTATAATCAATTTTTGGGGCTTTATTGGCCAAGAGGCCACAAACTCTTCCAGTGTAGCATGAAAGCAGCCATAGACAAAAAGTTAAAACAACAAGCATGGCTACAAGAAGAGATCCTATGTCTATGAAAAATACAAACATTAGCCAGTCATGGTGGAGGCTGCAATGAACTATGATTGTGCCACTGCACTGTAGCCTGGGTGACAGAGCAAGACCCTATCCTCCCCCACCAAAATAATAACAGAAAATAAAAAGAAGGATGTTCTATGTCAAAAGTGTCAATTTTTGCACTCATGTGATTTGGAAATTTTTCATCATACAGACATTTTTGTTTCATGCTGAGGAAAGAAGTAAACATCCTTTGCCTTATATTGGGCAAGAAATAAATAAGGAAACATGCACATATAAAAATATGTCTTAAAATTGCTGTTTCTTTCTTCTTTCCAACTTCTATCTACCCAACAGCATCTATAGAGACAGGGGGAAATGTTTTCCTCCTTTTAACTTTCAAAAACTAGGGGAGGAGGCAATGACATTTCTTTCTACAGTTGTTCAGATGAAAAGTTGAGTCAATGAATAGTGTATTACAGATTACAGATTCTCATACAGATGTTAAGGAAAGAGAAACAGCCACAGAATTCGATGGTCTATCTCAGTAACTTCCAACAAAGCATTCAAGCATATGGACATGGTGTCATCTTAGTGACTCCAAAGAGGCTACTTTAGAGGAAGAAAGGGAATTTTACTGTGTTTGCACAGGGGCCTTTAGAATAAATACCCCAAGATACATAGGAAAATGTCCATTTTTAGAAATTTAGACTCTTATGAATGAAAGATACAAGAAGTGAAATTTCTGAGCAGATTAGTCTAAGAAGTTGGTTATTAGAACCTGCTAATTTTGTTTTGTTTTGCCTGTTGTTGTTTAAAACAAAGGTCCTTTGCTCTTAGAGACACTATTCCAATATCCTTCACCTAGATTCGAGTTCTTTCCTGATACTTAATATTTGTCAAAGCATGAGTAAACAGTGATTGATAGAGGCTTTGTTCTTCCAATGAGCTTGGAAGGATAAATAGTAAGCTTAGAGTGTAAGAAAATCTACTTCCATGCTTTCCAGAAATAAATTTGCTCCTTTTATGAATGATCTGCTAGTTCTTGTAATAGATAAATTCAATAGCAAATATATTCTTGTTGGAGGTTAGAAAACAAGACCCAAAATACAGGCCACAGAAGCAGTTATCTCTGATCTTCTTCTGCTCTCCTGTCTCTTGGTTGCATTTTCCCTCGAGGCGCCATAAAAACTAGAATCCCACTACCTCAAGGTAAGTCCTAAAAACCAGAACCCCATTTCCCCAAAGCCAGCCATAAAACCTAGAAACATGACCCTAACTTTCTGTGTAGAAACTGGCCACGAAGAAATTCCCGGACCTACCTTGTTTGACTATAGGTCATAAGACCCCCCATTCCAGAGAGGGTCCTGCCCCACACCCAGAAGGAAGGAGCGCTGCTCAGAGAAGCCAAAAACAATCTAGACAGACAGGCCTGGCTGGGTTTCCCCACTCCGTCCATTAGCTTTAGAGCAGGCCCTTTTTGTCCAATCTTATTTCAAAAAATGGACATTTTCCTATGTATCTTGGGGTATTTATTCTAAAGGCCCCTGTGCATACACATTAAATAAATGTGCATGCCTTTTCTCTGATTAATCTGCATTTTGTCAGTTGACTTTCAGTGAACCTTCAGAAACTCTTTAGAGACCAAGAAGTTTGCCCTTGGTCTCCAAAGACTTTACATAGCATTTTCTCTCTACCAAGCATATGAGCTATGTATAAGCGTATAAAGTACATTATATATGTGCATGTAAAACATATATATGTTGACACATGCACCTTTAAACAAATTTTAGAAAACCAGACTTGGAGTCAAATTAAAAAAAAAGAATAAACAGAAGCAGGGGTAAACAAGATAGTTGAACATATTCAGGTTGTTCAAACATTGTCTCCAGTGAGGTCTTCAGAGCCCCATACTCTTTAGCGTTTCCCATTCCCTCCCCTCCCTCCCCCTCCTCTTTTTTTTTTTTTTTTTTTTTTTGTTGAGACAGGGTTTTACTCCTATTGCCCAGGTTGGGGTGCAATGGTGCGATCTTAGCTCACTGCACCCTCAAACTCCTGGGGTTCAAGCGATTCTCCTGCCTCAGTCTCCCAAGTAGCTGGAACTACAGGCGTGCACCCCCATGCCCAGCTCCCATTCCCTTTTGATCTCGGGGCATAACTGGAAATTAGATACTGACTCCCAGCATCTTGGGAAACTATTATGGATCAGTGGATTATCTGTTCTATCTGTTGCTAAGAAAGAAACACAAAGAACTTGGATTGAGGCAGACTCTCATTTGCCCTAGATGGGTTTTGTTATTTGCCTTAAGATCTTTGTCTCTAAAATAAGTGTGAGAGTAGGTTTTGCTTTACTTTTTTTAATGGTATGTGCTCACCCTGGTGAAAAGCACTGAGCAATGAGCAGGAAAAGTGGGTGCCCCTAAGAAATGCAGTCATTCCCAGTTCAGAAGCCCATTCTTCTATGAGACACTAGGCAACAGATGCACAAAGTTAGAAACCTGCAAAAGTCACATGACTGAGTGTATCTGAGGTGGACTCACTCACACTTGTGCTGCTGGGCTCTAAGGTCAGTTTAATGTGTCTCAGATTCCAAATCATTTGGATGCCATAAGTGCACCCATACAATCAGTGATTTGGCATCAACCGGAAAAGCTGCTAAACTTCTAGAACAGGGTTTCTCAGCCTCATCATCATCAGCATTTGAAACCAATATATACTTTTTAAATTTTAGATTCAGGGATTACATGTGCAGGTTTGTTGCAAGGGTTTATTGCTCAATACTGAGGTTTGGGCTTCTACAGATCCTGTCACCCAAAAAGTGAACATAGCACCCAATAAGTCGTTTTTTTGTTTGTTCGTTTTGTTTGTTTGTTTGGTTTTCAAATGGCGCTCCCTCCTTCTCTCCCTGCTTTTGGAATCCCTAGTGTCTATTGTTCCCATCTTTGTGTTCATGTGTGCTCAATGTTCAGCTCTCACTTATTGGTGAGAACACGCGGTATTTGATTTTCCATTTTTCACATTAATTCACTTAGAATAATGGCTTCCACCTGCATCCTTCTTGCTACAAAGGACATGATTTCATTCTTTTTTATTGAAGCGGATATGCCTTGCTGGGGGCTATGCTGGGCAATGTAGGATGTTTAGCAGCATCTGTGGCCTCAACCAACAAGATGCTAGTAGGACCTACCCCATCTTTTTTACTGACAACAAAAAATGTTTCCAGACATTGTCAAATGTCCCCTTGTAGGGGGCGGGGGCACAATAGGCCCCACTTGAGGACCACTGCTCTAATGCCCATCTAATCTGGTGGTCCACATTGTGCTGAATTCCTGAGTGAATAAAGTACTAGAAAGCAAAGTAAAAAAACATAAAATCTTTCTTAATGGAAAAACAAAATTAATGTCAAGTATCGATTCTGTGATGCGAATGAGAGCATGGACCACACATGGCTGCATCGGAGTTATGTCTCTGCCTTTCAGAGGATGCAGCCACTTCACTTTCCTTGCTGTCTTTGAGTCTTAAGGTGGCTGTGGTTTGGGCTGAAGAATTTCCCTGGTGGGATTCCAGTAATAATGGATGGCTGATGCTGCTTTCTTGTCTACCCATCTCAAAATACTCTCAAAAGCAGTCATGACTCCATACTCACTCACTCTGACTGTAGACATTCATTATCTCTGCATTGCACTATTGCCTCCACATGGCTTTTGTGGACAACCTTTTCAATTTCTATCATTGATCCTGTTCTGATTCTTGTGGTGTTACTCACCTAGTATGGTTTGTTGTTTGTTTGTTTGTTTGTTTGTTTGTTTGTTTTTGAGACAGGACTTTGCTCTGTTGTCCAGGCTGGAGTGCAGTGGTATAATCTCAGCTCACTGTGGCCTCAAACTTCCTGGCCCAAGCCACCCTTGTGCCTCAGCCTCCTGAGTAGTTGGGACTACAGGTGCTCACCATCACACCTGGTTAATTTTAAAAATGTTTTGTAGAAGCAGAGTATCACTATGTTGCCCAGACTGGTTTCAGATTCCTGGCCTCAAGTGCTCCTCCTGCCTTTCCCTCCCAAAGTGCTGTAATTACAGGTTTGAGCCACCACGCTTCGCCTCACACTAGTATCTTTTAAGCCGCTCACTTTCAAAAGAAAATAGAAAGAAAGCAAACAAACAAATAAAAGCCCCAAAATTCCATTTGGACGCTGGTTGTGGAAATGGTAATTTTTAGATGTTTTTATACAGAACACGCCAGCATTGAGATCTTTCTGCTTTCAGATACATTATAGAGGCTGCAAAAATGTGCCTGAACACAGCACAACAGATGTGTCTCAGTGCCTTGAAATGCTTCCTGTGGAAGTCTTTCTTCTTGTCTTCAGTACCCCAGAAGAATTTATTCTCTATTGTTTAAAACCCACTTAATGGAGTCACAGTCTCCATTACTATAACTACTCAAAAAGGCCTAATTAAATTTTACTTCCTCTCTTTCTTCATTCCATCCTTTTAAACTCTACTTATTTTTTTATTTTTATTTTTTTATTATACTTTAAGTTCTAGGGTACATGTGCATAACGTGAAGGTTTGTTACATATGTATATTTGTGCCATGTTGGTGTGCTGCACCCATCAACTCGTCAGCACCCATCAATTCATCATTTATATCATGTATAACTCCCCAATGCAATCCCTCCCCCCTCCCCCCTCCCCATGATAGGCCCCGGTGTGTGATGTTCCCCTTCCCGAGTCCAAGTGATCTCATTGTTCAGTTCCCACCTATGAGTGAGAACATGCGGTGTTTGGTTTTCTCTTCTTGTGATAGTTTGCTAAGAATGATGGTTTTCAGCTGCATCCATGTCCCTACAAAGGACGCAAACTCATCCTTTTTTATGGCTCCATAGTATTCCATGGTGTATATGTGCCACATTTTCTTAATCCATTCTGTCACAGATGGATATTTGGGTTGATTCCAAGTCTTTGCTATTGTGAATAGTGCCGCAATAAACATACGTGTGCATGTGTCTTTGTAGTAGAATAATTTATAATCCTTTGGGTATATACCCAGTAGTGGGATGGCTGGGTCATATGGTACATCTAGTTCTAGATCCTTGAGGAATTGCCATACTGTTTTCCATAATGGTTGAACTAGTTTACAATCTCACCAACAGTGTAAAAGTGTTCCTATTTCTCCACATCCTCTCCAACAACTGTTGTTTCCTGATTTTTTAATGATTGCCATTCTAGCTGGTGTGAGATGGTATCTCATTGTGGTTTTGATTTCCATTTCTCTGATGGCCAGTGATGATGAGCATTTTTTCATGTGTCTGTTGGCTGTATGAATGTCTTCTTTTGAGAAATGTCTGTTCATATCCTTTCCCCACTTTTTGATGGGGTTGTTTGTTTTTTTCTTGTATATTTGTTTGAATTCTTTGTAGATTCTGGATATTAGCCCTTTGTCAGATGAGTAGATTGCAAAAATTTTCTCCCATTCTGTAGGTTGCCTGTTCACTCTGATGGTAGTTTCTTTTGCTGTGCAGAAGCTCTTTAGTTTAATTAGATCCCATTTGTCTTAAACTCTACTTTTAATTATATAATCTATTACCATGAGTAATTTCAATCCCAACATAAACACCAACAAATAATGTTCAACCAGCAACTACTCAATGTCTCAACTAGTCAATGTCCATAATCATATAACCTGCACCTGGCTGGGCGCGGTGGCTCATGCCTGTACTCCCAGCACTTTGGGAGGCCGAGGCAGGCGGATCGTGAGGTCAGGAGATCGAGACCAATGATCAACTGTAGTACATCAATACTACATTAGGGATGTAAACCTAATGGTTTAGGGTAAACCTATCCCACACGAATACTAACCAGTACTAAAAATCCTTAATATTACTTAGTACATTCATTCATTCATTGGACATAGCACATTCCAGTCAAATATACCCTCGTCAACTTTTCCACTCTGAGTATCTCCTGACCCATTCACCAGGCTTTGTTCTGTTGCCCAGGCTGGAGTGCAGTGGTGCAATCATAGCCTACTGCAACCTCAATCTCCTGGGCTCAAGCAATCCTCCTGCCTCAGCCTCACCAGTAGCTGGGACTACAGGTACACACCACCATGCCTGGCTAAATTTTTTAATGTTTAGTAGAAACAGAGTAGAGACCATGTAGCCCAGTCTGGTCTCAAATTCTTGAGCTCAAGAAACCTTCCTGCCTCAGCCTCCCAAACTGCTGAGATTATAGGTGTGAGTCACTGCACCTGGCCTATCACTTTTTTTTTTTAATTTTACACCTTCAGTGAGCTTCATGTCTGCCCCAACATGATCATAATAGTTATTACTATATATTGCATTTATTAATTTACATGTGTCTCTACCCCATAGTCAGTAACCATCTGCTATAGGCCTAGTTCCACACATCAGGCTAAACCATGGATACATCATAAAATATGCTGAGAAATGTTGCCACAAAATACAAAACAAAAGGTGACCCACAGTTTCTCCACTGATGATAAATAATTAATATACATTCTCCTAATGGGGCAAGTGTTCTTGAAAGAGAACTTTCTTGCAATCCATCTACACTGGATAAAGGATCAAATTAAGCTATAATGTATTGCCAGTAAGGATTGTTGAACAAGGCAGATACAATCAAACCACAAAGTAATAAAATAATCACTTGAAATACATACATACACATTTGTACGCATATCTTTCTATCTCCCTCTCTCTCTATATATATATCTATATCTGTGTGTATATATACATCTGTAAATCCATATCTGTATATTTATGTCTATATCTATCTATAAAAAGTCTACATCTATATTTGTAGATCTAAAGATGTCTATCTATCTTCAAGATCTAGATATCCACCATCTATCATTCTATCTATCCTTCTGGATATAGATGTAAGATTGCTTTATCTACTTATCTATCTATCTTGATAAAGATAGATGTTATCTATCATCTATCTATACTGTCTGTCATCTATTTTTTATCCATGTGTCTATCTCTCTTTCTGAATATAGATGTAAATAGATCTATCATTGTATTTATCATTCTATTTATCCATTAAAAAATAAATTAATAGATAAATAGAATAATGGATAGATAATAGATAAATAGAATAATCTACCTTAAATGATAAATAGATTTATCTATTATCTACGTAAGATAATTGATAGATTTATCTATTATCTATGTAAGATAATTGATAGATTTATCTATTATCTACATAAGATATTGATAGATTTATCTATTAGCTACGTGAGATAATTGATAGATTCATCTATTATCTAGCTAAGATAATTGATAGATTCATCTATTGTCTATCTAAGATAATTGATAGATTCATCTATTATCTATCTAAGATAATTGATAGATTTATCTATTATCTATCTAAGGTAATTGATAAATAGATTTATCTATTATCTATCTAAGATAATTGATAAATAGAATGATCTGTCACTCTATCTATTATCTATGTAACTATCTAGCTAGCTAGCTGTTAGCTAAAATAGCTTTTGGGGCTTTCAGCTTTTTGGATGCTCAGTTCAAAATCTACTCTTCTTGTTTTCATGAACTTGACTGCTATATTGTCCTCTACATTAGACCATCTGGGTGAACAGCATTTGGCTTTGCTGGTGCCAGCCCTAACAGAACATTTGTTATTTGGAGCATTGTCTTAGTTCTGACACTCAAGCATTCTGGAGTGAATATCACATGGACAATTCAAGTTGATGCCTCAAGAAAATAAAAACCCCAGAATGGCGAGACATAGACAATGTAGGAAACCGATTGATGATAATGAGACTCTGTTTTGTACTGTGACAAATCAAATTTGAAACATTGGAGTCACAAGAGTCCGCTAATAATATGTGGAAAATAACATATCTTGTCATGCTGAAAATGGTCAGTGAAATCTGCGTAATGGTTCCTTGGATGGATGTCATGATAATTATGATATTTTGTTGGGTTTACATGCCCATAGTATATTTTGTTCAACTCATATTTTGATGTATTTAACACAGAGGGAGGAAGATATAATACATTATTCAGATTATGAATGTCTTACATCATATTTCCCATTACTCAAGGAAACTAGACAATTGAATAAATATTACTTTCCTTGAAATACCTCTAATGTATTATAATCTCCCACTCCATGTAAAGGTCAAATTTCTAATTCAACTTAAAGTGCTCTCAAAACTAATCTCATCAAGGCAATAACAGAAGAGTATGTTTTTGCCTATCACTACCCAACAAGAAGTCTATCACTGATATTCCAAGGTGATTTATAGCACAAAATATCCTTATAGTTAACAACAAATGGTGTAGCAATATCCAAGTCCACAGACAAATGCTGTAAAAAGAAGCTGTACTAGTCTGTTCTCACACTGCTATAAGGAGGTACCTGAGACTAGGTAATTTATAAAGGAACAAGGTTTAATCAACTCATAGTTCAGCATGGCTGGGGAGGCCTCAGGAAACTTAAAGTCATGTCGTAACGGGAAAGGGAAGGGGAAGCAAGGCACGTTCTTCACAAGGCGGCAGGAAGGTGAAGTGCTAAATGAATGGGGAAAAAGCCCCCTGTAAAACCATCAGATCTAATGATAACTCACTCACTATCACAAGAACAGCACGTGGGAAACTGCCCCCCATGATTCAGCTACCTCCACCTGGTCTTTCCCTTGACACTTGGGGATTATGGGGGTTATGGGAATTACAATTAAAGATGAGATTTGCATGGGGACACAAAACCTAACCATATCAGTGACAAATATCCAATTTTTTCCCAACATTTGACCCACTTTCAACTCCTCCAGAAGGATGATTGGAACATATCCATTAGAAAAATATTCTGCTGCTGACACTAGTAGTAGATCTGGTTTGCACTGACCGGGAACTTATTTTAGAACAATGAATGGTCACAGTCTCTCATTAAATACCATTTCATCTTTCAAGAGAGTTCCTTTTAGATTACAGGGACATGACATACCACTGGTACAGGGCTCAATGATAAAGAGATGATAAGTGAAAATTGTCTGAAATGGAGTTGTTTCTGTTGAGTTACCTATGGTGACAAGTGTGAAACTCTGAGACACTTTATGCCACATGTCTCAGTCAACTCAGGATGTCATAACAGAATCCCAGAAACTGGATGGCTTAAAAACAAGCAGTTGTTTTCTCACAGTTCTAGAATATGAAAGTCCAAGATCATAGTGTTCATAGGGTTGGTTTTCAATAAGGGGTCTCTCTTCCTGGTTTGTAGATGGTCATCTTCTCCCTTTCTCCCTGTGTCCTCATGTGATCACTTTTGGGTTTTTTTTTGAGACAGAGTCTTTATCTGTCACCCAAGTTATAGTGCAGTGCCATGATCATGGTTCACTGCAGCCTCGACCTCCCAGGCTTAAGTGATCCTCCCACCTCAGCCTCCCAAGTAGTGGAGACTACAGGCATGCGCCACCACACTCAGCTAAACTTTTTCTTTCAAATTTTTTGTAGAGCAGGAGTTTCATCATGTTGCCCAGGTTTGTCGTGAACTCCTGGACTCAAGAGATCCACCTGTCTCAGCCTCCCAAAGTGCTGGAATTATAGGCATGAGCTAATGCTCTTGGACCTCACATAGTCTTTTCTCTATGTGCATGCCTTCCTGATGTCTTTTTCTCTTCTATAATAAGGAAACTAGTCCTATTGGATTAGGGCTCTGACTTCATGACCTCATGGAAACTGAATTACCTCCTTAGAGGCTCTATCTCCGAGTACAGTCACATTGAGGATTAGTTTTAACATATGAATTTGAGGGCAGGAGAGAAGCACAGTTCAGTCCATAATAGGTGGTCTCCCACAATCCCACTACTGGCATGTGACACCACACCCAGCTAATTTTTGTATTTTTGTAGAGATGAGATTTTGCCATGTTGGCCAGGCTGGTCTCAAACTCCTGACCTCAAGTGATCCGCTTGCCTCAGCCTCCCAAAGTGCTGGGATTACAGGCATTTACCACCATGCCCTGTCTAGATGGTAGAAGTAACTCCTGGAAAGTAGATGCCCTTGGTAGAAACTCCTAGGCTTGGAAATTACGGCAGCTAGCTTCTCCAAAGAAGCTAGTGATGGAGAGAAAAAGAGAGAAAGAGAACAGAAAAAAACCTGCTTCAGGAAATATATGATAGTTCTGTGTTGTCATGCACAGAATATATCCCATTACAAATAAGTGATAAAGAATGCAAACAATAATTAGTACAGGACCAGGAGAGATTTTACCACTTAACACAGAGACAAAGGAGTAGATAATTGGCCGGGGGACACAGTGAGGGTGATTCATTTACTTTAAAGGAATGAACAGTGGCTAAGAGCATCTAGTGCTACAGAGATGAATTGAACCATAGGATAAAGACATATGGCAATTCCAAAGTTATTTGTAAGATTAAGCAGCCTCGCTAATCCAGATACTTATGCTATAAGGAGTAAACAAGGGGGAAGAAATCACCATTGCATTTCTAAAGAGCTTTAGAGACATAATTAATGGGCAAGCTCAGCAGGATGCCAGAGAATTGAAAGAAATATTTTTATATTGTCAAGAGTCGAGTATGCTCATAGGAGGGGAGGGTATTAAAAAAGGAGGAAAAAATAATTTACTGGAGGGCAAAGACTTTAAGGAGTGAGAAGTCATTGGAACGAGAGAGAAGGAGATGAAAACAAGAGAGAAAGAAGGTGAAACAAGAATAAGGAAGGACATGAAATTCAAGGGAAGTTGTGTGTGTGTGTGTGTGTGTGTGTGTGTGTGTGTGTGTGTGTGACAGAGAGGGACAGAGACACAAAGAGAGAGAATGAGAGAGTAAAAAACGTAAACAACAGAAAAACCTACAAAACCTAAAGACAAGGTCTTTCCTGAAATATGTGGAGGGATTGGCATTTTGCAATTCATAAAGCATTTTGTTTAGAAGGCAATTATTTTGCACAATTCTTGCTTCTTCCCTGCTCTAGTGCTTTGGCATGGGGTCAATTATTTTTAGTTCTGATTTTTACTTAGAATTCAGCTTCAACTGTGGGAGAGGAGTCAACTCGGGTAAGCCACTTCTGCGTTTAATGCCATTTTCCTCCAATCTGTGTGATGACACCAAACTAAGAGTTATTGTCAGAGTCAAAGAAAATAATGCACATTCAACAACCTGTCAGTGGAAGATGGCATATTGCTTGGTAAAAGCTATACTTACATCTTCAAAGTTGTATTTGGTAACTTGAATTGTTTTTTTGTTTTTTTGCCTCAGGGATAATGAATACTGTCAACATACTCAAGTGGTAAGAAGAATGGTTAGAAGCCTGTACAACACTGACTGTTATTTTATCATCTTCTCTTATTAGCACACAGCTCAGACCATGAAAGGGTTCTGGATGGCAGAATTCTGTTCCAATTTCTACTATGAATTAGGACTCGAATTTTTCCTAGGAAGTGGTCTGTAAGATTCCGACTTGTCATATTTGCTTAATGGTATATCACCATTACATTCCTATCATCTTATTAATACTTACTTTGAATTACTAAAAACATATCCTGGTAGTTTATTTCTTATAGTCCTTTGACATTTAAACAAAGTGTTCAGGACTACATAAAACTATACTAATTTTTAAAAGAATGTACCTATTGTATCTTTACTATAAATCGCATATGTTTTTTCCCTTTCATGAACTAAACTGTTCATGCATTTAAAGTTGCCTCTGCCGGGTGCAGTGGCCCAGCCTGTAATCCCAGCACTTTGGGAGGCCAAGAGGGATGGATCACGAGGTCAGGAGATCAAGACCTTCCTGGCTAACACAGTGAAACCCTGCCTTTACTAAAAATACAAAAAAAAAAAAATCTGGGCATGGTGGCGGGCACCTATGGTCCCAGTTACTCGGGAGGCTGAGGCAGGAGAATGGCATGAACCTGGGAAGCAGAGGTTGCAGTGAGCTGAGATCATGGCACTTCACTCCAGCCTGGGCAACAGAGCGAGACTCCATCTCAGAAAGAAAAAAAAATTGTCTCTTAGGTTAAATATACAAGGAATGACTTTATTACTTTTAACACCGAAGATAGTCAAAGGAATACCAAATGACAAACATATTTTACATATTTAGAGCCTTAATAAAAACCCAATGAAGCCATTAATTCAATTTTTTTCCTCAGTGGTAAAAAGAATGTAAATTATTATCCAAATATAAAACTTTTCCTCAGTCGTAAAAGAAGCCTAAATTATTTTGTAATTATTTCAAGCTTAAAATTGCCAGATATCTAAATATTTGATAAAGGATAGATACATACAATTGTTACTAATCATACTGACTGTTATTTCACATAAGAAATAGCAAAAACAATACACATGAGGAGAAAATAAATAAAATACAAATAAATAAAATTTATATTTGATATTCTACTATCCAAATTTCACTCATCTCACATCCTTCTGCTGAAATTTTTCTTATTCTTACACTCTATTATTTGTGCTCATTGTCAATTTTTTTTAACTATCTATGATTTTTTCTCTTGTTTTTTCTCCAGGTTTTTTTTTTTTTTTTTTTTTTTTTTTTTTTTTTTTTTTTTTTTTTTTGAGACAAGGTCTCACTCTGTCACCCAGGCTGGAGTGCAGTGACATAATCGTAGCTCTCTGCTGCCTTGAACTCCTGAGCTCAAGCAATCCTCCTATCTCAGTCTCATCAGTAGCTGGGGCTACAGGTGCATACCACCATAGCCAGCTATCTTTTTTAAAATTTTAGTTTTCAGACATCTTTATTTCTAGGGATTTTCACCAACCATCAACACAGGTCCTGACAATTGCTTGGATATCAGAGAGACTGGCCAACAAAGTCTCTGTCCTTCAGATCCAATATCTTCTTTAGAATCTCTTCTCCATAGCCCTTCTCCTTCTAAACCAAAATTCTCCCAGGTGTGGATAATTGAAAGTGAAATTTTACCTAGGACTTACATTTCCCCAGAGAATATGAAGGCATGAAGATCCAGAATGTATTTGCGTAAGATGTGTATATCAGATTCAGGATGAGAAAAATACAAGTTGTTTTCACCTGCTGCTTGGTGAAAGAATTTCAGTGAAGCAAACCGGAGCAGATTTAAAGACAGAGCCCAGTGATTGACACATTGAAGACTTTCATTTGGTGACTATGAGAGAAATAGATGTTGGGTTCAGTAAGTAAGAAAAATGTTTATGCACTGTAGAGAAAGTTGTGTCTCTCTGGGTAGCCCGGGAGACACAACTTTCTCTATAGTGCATATTTGTATATTGTACATTGTATATTATAAAATATACAAACGAGAATCACTTGATTCTTGGAGCAGCTCTCACTGTCCTTAGATGTGGGAAATTAGGATTGATACGGTTTGGCTGTGTCCCTACCCAAACCTCATCTGGAATTGTAATCCCCATAATCCCCACATGTCTAAGGAGGGACCCAGTGGGAGGTGATTGGGTCATGGGAGCCGTTTCCCCTATGCCATTCTCGTGATAGTGAGGGAGTCCTCACGAGATCTGAGGGTTTATAAGGCAGTTTTCCCTGCTCTTGCTGACTCTTTCCTGTCCCCATGCGAAAAAGGTCTTTGCTTCCCCTTTGCCTTCTGCCATGATTGTAAGTTTCTTAAGGCCTCCCCAGCCATGTGGAACTGTGAGTCAGTTAAATCCTTTTTCTTTATAAATTACCCAGTCTCGGGCAGTTTTTTATAGCAGTGTGAAAATGAACTAATACAAAGATATTTGTTGAAATTTTTCCAGTGTTAGGATTCTCACGAATCAGGTCAGGTTAATGTCTACTTGCCTTATTTTTTATTCGTATTAAGCTTAAGTACATTGCCTGGATTGTGGTGAGAATAAAATGTATCAACAAATGTACTATGTGCAGAAGAATGCTGTGTGCAGATTAGCACACTGCATGTTTATATCGAATTAACAAGTGCCCTAAATGGTTCCAAAGTTATGCAATTCTGTTGCTTTTTATTTGTAAAATATAGAAAATATTGACCATGCTGTTACATAAAATGTCATAATAACATAAGGTGGCTGACAGTTAAAGAAACACTTGAGTAGAAGCATTCTGGATATAATGTTGGTAAAACTAGAAGACTTAAAGTATTCACCGAGGCAAAAAGGCGGCAATACAAAAATGTCCTGGTCTTGTAGCTCTCATTCTTAAGCTCTGGGGAGTGAGAGGGATGGAGGAAAGATGGGGAGGGAGCAAAAGGAAGACAGAAGGAGGCGGGGACAGTTGGTCTAAGGAGAATGGTTAATAACACGTTAAACAGGAGAGTATGAAATTGGCATAAATCCACTAAAGCAATAAGTGTTCCTATTTCCTGTCTCTCACACATGCAGGCCTCGTGACTTCAGCATTATTCATTCAACAAAGGATTTCTTAGTAATATATGCAGTCGATTTGAATAAGGAAGGCAAGGCCAGGACGTGCTAGATGTCATCGGTATCTTCTTCAGCAGAGTTACCTCTAGAGAGCAAAAAGAGAGATTGTGTTACCAGGGATGTTAAGTCAAAACGAGAATGGGTATTCATTATTTATAATTAAGAGGACTAAGTTCACAATGCAAACACAGGGGAAACAAAGCCTGTCTGCCTTGTGAGTCAGCAATCCCCAAAGACTGATGTAGAGAAGGGAAGGAGGTCACGAGAGACTTGCAGAGAAGAATACAACGAAAGAATGCATGCTTGTTCTGAAATATTCCTGGAAGAACCCCGGAGGCAACTATCTCATTCCCAGATAAATCACTGTTCTGTTTTGTCCCTCTCTCTGATCTATGCAGGTGCTATCGCCTTACGAATTCTGCAGTTGGCAATTTCAATCAGATACCACAAATGTCTGTTCATGACTGCATGCACCTCAACACCAACTTATTCATTTTATGGCTATTGTTCAAATTGCATCTTCAAGGTGTACTTGTGATTTTGCAAATAAATCAGAATCATGTTGTCCATCACATCCAGTGTTCTTACCTCGGTGACAGTTCTTATCTCTATGTAACCACAGGAAGATGTGCTACAGCTGGTATGTTGCAAGGTTAAGATAGGAAAGAGATGAGAGCAGTGGCTCGTGCTTGTAATCCCAACGCTTTGAGAAGCTGAGGCAGGAGGATCATTTGAGGCCAGGAGTTCAAGACCAGCCTGGGCAATGTGGTGAGACCCTGTTTTTTAAAAATTAAAACATTCGCTGGGCATAGTGACATGCATCTGTAATCACAGCTACACAGGAGGCTAAGGCAGGAGGATCACTTGAGCCCAGGAGTTGGAAGCTGTAGTGAGCTGTGATTGTACCACTGTGCTGAAGCCTGGGCAATAGAGCAAGACGTGGTGCCTAAGAGAAAATTTTTAAGAGAATGAATAATGGTGGGGCTGGTCTTTGATAAAATATAGTCAAATCTCATTATTCACAGAATCTGGATTTGAAAATTCACTAAAATTTACTAGTAACCCCCAAATCAATACTCGTGGTGGGCTGGGGGTCTCTCACAGGTACTTGTAGAGTAGCAAACAATCAGAACACATTTGCAGTTGAGGTGAAATGAGGTGACTCTGCATTCTTGTTTGGACTCATAATAAACGTGCTCTTTTCATGAACTATTTTGTGCCAGGTTTTTCGTGTTTTTGTGCTTTTTGTTGGTGACTTTGAGGTTTAAAATGGTCCCCAAATATAGCCCTGAGTGATGTTTATTGTTCCTAAGTTCGAGAAGGCTGTGACTTGCCCTACAAAGAAAATAATTCATTGAGACATGAGTGACAGCACAGTTGGTCATGGATTCAGTGTTGAAGAACAGAAAGTATATCTCAAATAAGGTAACATATCTTTAAACAGAAATACACATTTAAAAAGTTGTAAACTGACTGGGAGCGGTGGCTCATGCGTGTAATTCCAGCACTTCGGCAGACAGAGGCAAGCAGATCACGTGAGGTCAGGAGTTTGAGAGCAGCCTGGTCAACATGGTGAAACCCTGTCTCTACTAAAAACACAAAAATTAGCTGGGCATGGTGGTGCATGCCTGTAATCCCAGCTACTTGGGAAGCTGAAGCAGAAGAATCGCTTGAACCTGGGAGGTGGAGGTTGCAATAAGTCAAGATCCCGCCACTGCACTCCAGCCTGGGTGACAGAGTGGGACTCCATCTCAATTAAAAAAAGAAAAAAAAAGTTGTATACTGATCAGTTAATGAAAATGTTTGTGTCCAGAGGCTCGTAGGAACATAACCTGATATTTTCCTTAAAAACAATGGTTCAATATTCACTATTGCAGTGTTGGTAATGACTTCAGTGAACGTAACTACTATGAATAACAAGAATTCTTGTACATAGTAAGGTTTCTCACTCCACTGTGTATTTCAAGGTGATTGTGCTTGATGGGATATTCAGGTCACCTATTGGGATTCTGTTGGATAGGAAACAAAATTGAAATACCAGGGAATGATAGAGGGAAAATAGAAAGTTACCATTTGGGGATTATGGCCACTCAGATCTTACCATTGTGGTGCCCTGTTGTGTCTCTAGAGCTTGCACCTGATAGAAGGAAGCTCAGCATCAAAGATTGACTTGTCTTAAGTTCCTGAATGGTCATAGGCAATCGGTGTCCCTATTATAGGAAATATTTGAATTCTATCAAGTTATGCCCTCCTAAGACCTACTTTCCACATTCATCCAACTTGCTAGCATACTTAAGAGTTTTTTACAGATACCAATGTGTAATACCTTTTGGTTTTCTTTCAGTGATTCTTAGGCAGAGAAAAAACATATAGACTGGATAAAGAAAATGTGGTACATATCTACCACGGAATACTATACAGCCATAAAAAAGAAGGAGATCATATCCTTTTCAGGGATGTGGATGGAGCTGGAGGCCATTGTCCTTAGCAAACTAACGCAGGAACAGAAAACCAAATACTGCATTTTCTCACTTATAAGTGGGAGCTAAATGATGAGAACACATGGACACAAAGAGGGGAACAACACATACTGGGGTCTATAGGATGGGTGGAAGGTAAGAGGAGGGAGAGGATCAGGAAAAATAACTATTGGATACTAGGCTTAATACCTAGGTAATGAAATAATGTATACAACAAACTCCCATGACACAAGTTTACTTATGTAACAAACCAGCACATGCATCCCTTTTTTAACTTAAAAGTTAAAAAAAAATGAATAAAAAAAGTATAAGTGAAGAAGACTATGAGAATCTTGGAAAGTCCCAGAAGGTAATATTAAAGAAGCCATTGATACAGGTAATGTTATAATGCTTTTTTCCAGGAATATGTAATTTACATGTTATGAAAATACACTACAGAGATGCTAATAGATGCTTTGTTCAAATTTTCTGTTCTTTTTCTATCTTTTGTAAACAAGTGTCAAAAACATCTCAAAGAATGAGTTTCCAAAGGCAGTGATGTGCTCTTAAAGGTGTGTGGGAGATGACTAGAAGAGATATAGACCTACATATAAAGTTCAAGGTCTAAATACCATCTTCAATTTCATTCTAATTCAGAGAGACAGAAGCAGCCATGTTTTTGAGAGAGTTAAAAGTCTCTCTCTCTCTCTCTCTCTCTCTCTCTCTCTCTCTCTCTCTCTCTCTCTTCCCCTACAGGGAAATAGAACACATTAAGTAAATCTCCACGATAAACAGCATATTTTGTTTGTCATCAGAAGGTTCTGTACTATGGCAACAGAAAAAGTTCAGTGATACAAGTTAAAAAAATATCAGGAGTCTATTGCATGGAGACGAGCAATAGCATGTACAAATAAAACATATCATAGGCCAGACTTGGTGGCATACGCCTGTAATCCCAGCACTTTGGGAGGCCAAGGCAGGCAGATCATGAGGTCAGGAGTTCGAGACCAGCCTGACCAACATGGAGAAACCCCATCGCTACTAAAAATACAAAAATTAGTAGGGCATGGTGGTGGGCACCTGTAATCCCAGCTACCCAGGAGGCTGAGGTAGGAGAATCGCTTGAACCCAGGAGGCGGAGGTTGCAGTGAGCTGATATCATGCGATTGCACTCCAGCCTGGGTGACAGAGCAAGACTCTGTCTCGAGAACAACAACAACAGCAACAAAGATCACAATGAGGTTTCAATGAAACAAAAAAAGCCAGTTCCTGATTTCGGCGGCAGCCTCCACTCAAATAAACTGTAGTTTTCTGTGTACAATCCAGCTTGTAGCCATGATCAACAAAATAAAAATGAAATTTAAAGGAACAAATGTAAGTCCATTTTTAGGTATTTTTAAGACTGAAGCAAATAGTTTCTTAAAAACTGTTTTTTGTTTTGCTTTGGTTTTGGTTTTTTCCAAAACCATGAGTTTTCACTTCAAGCAGGTAATATTTTGTGGGTTGGACTTTTAGAAAAAAGACAGAAGCAAAGTCTTCATCTAGTAGTTTATATAAAAATATATCACTCATTTGTAAGTAGATGAATGCATGTGGAATTCTAACTTTTTGATAACAGCTATTATTAGGTCTGGAGTTCATGAATGCATTATACTCAAGAGCACAGGCATTTCTGGTAGTAAGAATATGGAATACTTACGTAGAATACAATACATAGAATACTATTCAATAAATATAAAATATCTTCAGGATATCAAACTGTAGCTGTGCCCACTGGGTCATTTTGAGGTGGTTGCGCATACATTCGTCTTCGTGATAGATTGTACATTCTTTGACATAGGGCTCATTTAAATGTATTGATACTGGCTGGGCACAGTGGCTCAAGCCTGTAATCCAGTACTTTGGGAGACCAGCACAGGAGGATTACTTGAGCCCAGGAGTTTGATACCAGCCTGGGCAACATAACGAGACCCTAGAAAAAAATTAGCCAAGTGTGGTGGCACACACCTGTGACCCAGCTACTCAGGAGGCTGAGGTGGGAAGATCACTTGAGCTCCAGAGCTTCAGGCTGCAGTGAGCCATGATCATGCCATTGCACTTCAGCCTGGACAATAGAGCAAGACCTTGTCTCAAAAACATTTTTTTTATTAAAAAAGTATTAATATCATATCCTCAGTACTTACAAAGAAAATATTTTTCACTCAGGAGTTGTTCAATAGCAATTATTGAGTTCATTTTGTGTATATGAACTTTCTTTAACATGCAAAATGTATGCACATGTCACCATCTAATAATGTAAATTATCGAGAAAAAGTTTCATTAACATGCCATACAGAGAAGTGGCTTTTGGCCAAAATTTTTTGGAAAATTCTTTCTATCATAACCCTGGATTGGCAGTCATTAACATTTCTAGATCTTAAATCTATTCTTAAGAAGAATTATTATATTTACAAGCCTGAGAGTATCCCCAGAGCAGTTGAAATTTTACGTCTCCTAATACGATTTTTATATTTACATGAATTACAGCTGCTTTCAGTTTGTCTAAAGATAATATGCAGACTCAGAAAACAGTTAAGTTAACATCTTCTCAGGCAACTAATGTCATATAGAGTGTACTACAGTAACAGTTGAAATATTGAGATAGAAAAATGTCCTTTCCTAAATTTTATATATTCTTCCTTGATATTATTAATTATTATTATTATTGTTATTATATTATTGAACAGACAGGGTCTTGCTCTGTTGCCTAGGCTGGAGTGCAGTTGTATGATCACAGTTCACTGCAGCCTCGACTTCCTGGGCTCACGTGATCCTCTCACATTAGCATCCTGAGTAGCTAGGACTTCAGGCATGCGCCACCATGCCCTGATATTTTTTAGTTTTTGTGGAGACAGGATCTCATTATGTTGCCCAAGCTGGTCTCAAGCTCCTGGGCTCGAGAGATGCTCCCACCTTGGCCTGCCAAAGTGCTAGGATTCCAAGCATGAGCCACAGCACCTGACCCTTCCTAGATATTCTGTACATGTAATGTGTATGTCTAGTTGCTGTACTTGATCTATACAATATACAAAACTTTTTTGATTTACTTCATGACTTTAAGGTGTAAGATAAGATGAAATATTTGGAGGTCATTTTCTATAGACACCTTAACTCAGATATTGCTATGAACGCCTACTAATGTTATTGGTAGTGGGACAGATATATAACAGTATACCTCCCATTGCTTTAAATTTGATATTCTTGTATGTGCAAATTGTGAATGACTGTAAGTGAAAGATACATTGCAATTTAAATAGAAAATCCATTGCAATTTCAACAGAAACAAAACACCACTAATTGAATTTCTATAGAGTCTGTTTAAATCAAATTTTAAGGAATGTCTTATTAAAATGTATCCAACTAGTAAATGTACATTTTAGGATGTGTTCTCTAAAAGAAGAAAATGAAATTTGTTAAAATCTAAGGACTCTTGAATTGGTACTATCTGTTTTACATGAAGTATGCTAACATATTAAATTAAAGGTATTTGTCAAATCTATAGCTAAGTCTTTGTTAAGATTGCCTAATGAATCAACATGTGTTGGAGCATTTCCCCCCTGGAAATGGGGAAGCTGGAAATTGGGGTGTTTTGTTGAAAGAATATTAAGCTCGTTAATGATTTGTTTACAAGTCACTGGAGCAGGCTGGCAGCTGCTGGGGAGTAAGTCCATGGTGATTTTCTAGAAACATTGTTGAAATATTAATATGATTCTTAAGACCATTTTAGCTAGTGATCTTTCTATTTGTTGGTTTGTTTTTGTTGAATCTGGTTTAAATATATTTCTCAGTGATTCTGCATGTTTTATGGTGAACATGCTAAAATTTCTGCTTCTCCAAATCAATAGAAATAAAACATTTGATGTATGGAATACTTATGTGTATATAGGAGATATAGGTGCATGCATAGGACTGAGATATCTGATCCTAAGGAAATAGATTTTTGGTCTTAATGTTTTATCTTTGGTGAGGACCAGTAGAATCATGGTGCATAATGCTTAGGATATGCATGAATGCAGGGACTGGAATTGACTGTCTATGTGACACAAATATTCCAAAAGAATTTCTATATTAAACTGCAATGCCATGACATGTATTCTTGTGCCTGGGTCTACAGAAATGCAAAATGTCTTCTCTGGAAACTGCATACAGAAAGAGTCCTGGCTAGGATAGCCAAACAGGTTAGTTCAGAATATGTCTGACATCTAAATGACAAGACAGGTCATCACCAGAATCTGCAGCACACTGTAGGAGAGAACTGACACCAGAGGAAGTAGAGATCATGAAACAATGTAACTAAAATCTTTAAACAAGTATGATTGAAGTTTATATTGTAAAAAGGAAAAAGATGCATAAGTAAAATATGACAGGAATAAACATATGTATAAGGATATATATGACAGATATAAAAATGTATAGAATATGTGTACATACACATACATGCACATACAGCATATACATACACATAGGACACAGATATACATACATATCTACATATAAATGTACATTTTCATATACAACAATTGAAATGCACACCTACATCCTAAAAGCATTTTCACTCATGTTCAAGTTAAGGAACTGGCAACATGTTTAATCATCTAACCTTGTTCATAAGTGTGAAATACTATACACAAATTGTTTCTCAAATGGTGTTGGAAGTTATGGTCAAAGTTGCTAGCTTACTGATAACAATATTATTTTCCTCTAAATGTGAAAATATATAGGACAATTTGAACAGTTCTTTATTTTGAATGGTGTAAATGTAGGTGCATTTTATATTATCTATATGATGTATCCATTAATATATGCATATCTATATTTCTATTATCTGAATATATGTATGTGCATATATCCATGTTTTACTGTTAGTATATGTTTATGATAAGTAGATATAATTAGTTGTTTTATAAGATGTGAATATGGGGAACAGGATATATAATCATTTAAATGAATATAAAAGCATTTTCATTTTCCTCTAAAATTGAGTATAGAGAACATTACTTCAACTAATAACAACTAAAAAATAGTAACAATAACAATAAGGAAAGCCAAAAAAAATTTAATGAAGCATGAGAAGGTTGTGGTGAAAACAAGAACTGCAAATACTACAACTACCTGGATAAGGGCAAAATAAAAAGTCTGGTGAGCTGCAGCTATTTTTGTACTTCTGGGCATTTTCAAGTCAAAGTGCTAGACAAGAAGCTATGGCACCCAGGCAGAAGTTCCTACTGGGCAAGAAAAGAAATAACCAGCAAGCAAACTGCAGAGCTGTTGACTCTGTAACACAAGAAAGACACAATTGAGAGACTTGAGTGGCCAGGATGCTGGTGCTAAGCCTGAGTTTCTGCCCTTTTTCCTCCTAAATATTTGTTGATTCTAGCTCTATGTGGAGCAGGACACTAACAAGCCTAGCATCTTTCAGAATATCATTGTTTCCTATATTATTTAATATAAATATGATAATTTCAATATTTGGGTTACCTGGGGGTGTATTTCTATTGACTCATTTTCTCTTTCCTGTTGAAGATTTAGTCCTGTCTCTCTCTTTGCATGCATAACTTGTTCTTATCTAATATTCTACAGTTGTGAATAACATTTGCATAGGCTCTGAAAGATAATTTTGCCTTATTAAATATCATACATATTACAAATGTATGGTAACTAAATGGAAGGAAGTAATGCAGATACAGCCCAAACATATTTTTCATGCAGTATTATAATTTCATATTGACAACCAAATGATTCCGAATATTTTTGAGAATCTTATGATAACAGTTTTGGATGTTTGGGAGGTTGAATAGCATAAGCTGCTGCCCATGTGTAAATTATCATAGCCTTGTTGAAGAGTTTAGAAGTGGTTTTGAATGACTGGAAATGTATGTTTTTATATACAACACATTCAAATGAGCATCTATACCCTAGAGAAACTTTGGTTCATTTTCATATTCAGGAATGTGTGACATGTTTCCTATCAATCCTGTTTGTAAGTGTGAAATACTGTAAATGAATTGTTTATCAGATGGTGTTGGAAGTTGTGGTCAAAAAAGATGTTAGCTTACTGCTAATGACACTTTTTCCTTCAAATGTTAAAATATATTGGAAAATTTGAAACAGTGTTTGTGAATGGTAAAAATGTGGGTGAATTTTAGATTGTGAGCTCAGGGTGAGAATTGAACTAATAATAAACATTGATGTATGTTACATATCCATTGTTTTTTCAGATTATATTTTATTTACTAATGGTTAGTTATACTTATTACATTATTCTTTGTGTTGTACCATGCTGTCTCTTTTTCTTTCTTTATTTCTTTTTTCTTGAAATGGGATCTTGCTTTGTCACCCAGGCTGGAATGCAGTGGTGCAATCGTATAGCTAGCTCACTGTAACTTCAAACTCCTGGGCTCAAGCAATCCTCCCAACTCAGCCTCCTGGATAGCTGAGACCCGGTGTATTAGTTCATTCTCACCCTTCTAATAAAGACATACCTGAGACCAGGTAATTTATAAAGGAAAGAGGTTTAATTGTCTCACAGTTCCGTGGGGCTGGAGAGGCCTCAGGAAACTTACCATCATGGCAGAAGGGAAAGCAAACATGTCCTTCTTCACATGGTGGCAGCAAGAAGTGCTGAACAAAAGGGGGCAAAGCCCCTTATAAAACCATCAGATATAATGAGAATTCGTGCACTATTATGAGAACAGCAGCATGGAGGTAACCACCCTCATTATTTAATTACCTCCGACTGGGTCCCTCCCACAACCTGTGGGGATTACGGGAACTACAGTTCAAGATGAGATTTGGGTGGGGGCACAGCCAAACCATATCACCTGGCCCCAAGTGATCCTCCTGCCTCAGCCTTCCAAAGTCCTGAGATTACAGGCATAAGCTACCACATCTGGCCCACTCTTCTAAAAGTAAAAATCCCTCTAGCAGCTGTGAAAGAAGGGATGTTTATAATAACATTTTGTTTATCTTTTAGAGAAACTAATTAGAAGATATAAAATAAATTTTGGCAACTATTAGCTTAACTTTCTTTAACATACAAAGTGTGATTTTCTTTATAATGATTTGATTATAGCATATTTGATAATTAAAAGTATCTAAGCAATTACATGGAAGGTTATTTAGATACTGTGAAGTAATAAATCATTTTTTTCTGAATTTTGAATTCTCTAAATTTAAATTCTAATTAGCTGTACAGTTAATGTTGCTGTATTTGACTTTCCAAAAATAAAAAACAAGATAAAAGCAAGGGCATTATTTGCAAATATATATTGAACATTGATAGTATCCCTACGTTTCCATTTTCACTTGATTTTCACAACAACCTTCCGGATTTGTGTGTATTGCAGTCTACATTTGACATGTAGAAACTGAGATTTAGGCAAGATGTGTTTTTTCCTTGATGTCTGTTAGTAACTGGTTGGGCTGGATTGTGAAAACCCAGAATTGAATTGCGAGAATATTTAGGTGATTCAGATCTCTCTCTCTCTCTCTCTCTTTCTCTCTCTCTCTCGAAAATGCAACATTACTTGGATAACATAACATTATGCCCCAGCAAAATAGAGGGTATCACATCAAATTTGAAAACAAGTTAAAAGCTGCTTAAATATGTATTTCAAATTAGTTTTACAGAAAAATAATTGTGAGTGGGCTTTGCTACTAAAATATCCATAACTGATCTAACTACTAGGAACTGAATATGTCTATTCTTACCTTTGAAGAAAAATCGTTTTCAAACCTGTGAAACATTGACTATGGCTCAGACTATGGACGACTAATTGCCTCGCTACTGTGCTGTCACTGCAAGGAAACCATCAAGCAATGTATTAGGAACATTCATTACTCACTTCAGCAGCTCACTGTTTATCTACAGAAATATCTGCTGGAGCTGAAGGATTCTGTGTAGCGAGAATAATGTGTTGCCAAGTCTTTCTGGAGAGACAGCCAACTCAGGATTCAATAACTCATCTCTGTTAAATATGTCCCTTCCTTCATCTCATGGTCATTTTCTCAGGTTAGGTATCTGTAATCTCTGTCAAAAATTATTGCCACAGCTTCTCAGCCAGTTTCCCAATCTATACTTTTAACTGATTTTCCGAATCATTAGTCTTCATGAAACTAGGAGACCTTCCTAAAATTCAGATAGAATCATGTCAGCATAAAATGCTGGCTTCCTTCAATATCCTATTATTCAATGATTACAGATAACAACAATCTTCTAGCCTATAGCAAGACACTCCTTCATCCACCACACCCTCATCTCTCCCTGTCTCCACCACACACACACCCACACACGCACACACACACACACACTTAAAATACCAAGAAGCTTCAGGATTTGTGCATTGTAATTAATATCAGGGAACATTTTCTTCAACTTCTATAGCTGCTAGTCTTTTCTGGGGCTTTCAAAGCCTCTGCATAACAGTGTAATTATTTTACTGTATATTCCCTGGCCATTTTGGGTTCTTAATGTCTGAGTAATGAAGCAAATGAAAGGGTCATGCTACTGAGCATGGTATTGGGTCCCATTCTTCAGAGGGAAATGTGTTTTTTTTCTGCACAAAAGGGAAGAAAAAGCTGTTAGTTTTTAGTGTAGGGAATCAATGGGGTGCCACTTAGATTTCAGTAGTCTTTCCCAATGGGAAAATGGGTTAACCCAACAAAATCAAGACCATCAATGAGTCAGACCCCAAATAGGTAAAGGTTTGGAAGAACTCATTAGAAAAGACTCACCCTGTTCAACTCAGTTGCTGGAAAAAAAAAAAAGCAAAGAGAACATGGAATGAGTTGTTGAACAACTATTAACACAATACTGCTGCAAATGTTATAGTACCCACTTTTGTATTGCTTATTAGTACAATAGTGCTTTGGGGTTTATTAATAGGTACAGAAGCAGAGAAAATAGCAGTGAGGCAGCCTTGTGGATATGGCTCTCTGGCTTCTTGCTACAAAGACTATCGTTTGATTCAGGTCCAGTTGATGCCCTTCCAAATCTATTCCAGCATGTTTGCGGAGGTGGCTGCTTGATGCATGGTAGCCTATGAGATTCTTCCACCGAAGCCAGAGATGCTTCTCTTCCTTTCTCCTTCATTCAACTATTCTTACTTACTTCTGGCTTGCACAGCCTATCCCAGATTTCTCCAGACTTCTTTCACACCTGCATTTTCCTTCATAAAAATAAAAGATTGAGCCAGGTATGGTGGCTCCTGCCTGTCATCCCAGCACTTTAGGAAGCCAAGGCAGATGGGTCACTTAAGCCCAGGAGTTCGAGACCAGCCTGGGCCACATAGTGAGACCTCATCTCTATGAAAAATTAGCTGGACCTGATAGCATGAGCCTGTAGTCCCAGATACCTGGGAGGCTGAGGTAGGAGAATCCCCTGAGCCCAGGAATTCGAGGCTGCAGTAAGCCATGGCAACAGAGTAAGAACCTGTCTCAAAAATAAAAATAAAATATAAGAGATTGAAGATAATTTCCTGGGCAGCAGTAATACATTGCTTTTATAAGTCAAACAATAAAAAATAAAGAAGGCTTATAATATGCAATTGCCAGATGATCAAGGTAATTTTATTGACATTAAGAGTTAGGATCAAAGCCTGGGCAAGACAGCAAGACCCTGTCTATACAAAAAATTTTTTAATTAGCTGGATGTGTGTGTGTACCTGTGGTCCCAGCTACTCAGGATGCTGAGATGGGAGGATCATTTAAGCCCAGGAGTTTGAGGATGCAGTGAGCTATGATAACACCACTGTACTCCAGCCTGAGCAACAGACCAAGACCCTGTCTCTAAAATAAATGAATAAAATAAAATATTTAAAAAGCATTAGGATCAAAAGCTATGCTCTAGAGGATAAACACTTAGTTTAATTAAACAGATGTCAGAGACCAAGTACTAAAATAGAGAAAGAATAGGTAGAGCTAAGAGAAAATATGAATATATGGGTGACATTTTTTCTTGGTTCTTGTAATAACTATAATGGGAAAAAGCAAATAAACAGACGTTACTTTGCACAATCAAATTTGTACACTGTGATTTGTGTTTAGCTTGGAGATTAAATGTCAAAACCCAACCCTTACCTAACATTTAAAGTCCACTAGTGCCAACCAGAATGAGTTTCTTGATAATATAAAATTCTTGACAATGCATAATTCCTTATACGTTATTATTGGCAAGGTAGACCATACAATGCCACATCCTATAGAACCAACCAAGAATTCCTGGCTTCTACCTGCTCAGAAGTGAGTTCTTAGCTGTTCATGAAAAGTAAAGGAAGACTCGATTGTCATGGTGGATAGTCAACTTTGATCTCTCCAAGTGTCTTAATCTGTGTTGTAGGTAAATTTATAGCCTCTGGGAAACTGGAATATGGTTGACTCAGCCATCAGCCTTGTGGCTCTCAATAATTCAGAGATCAAACTTTTATTTTCATCAGTGAATTGGAGAAGACTAATAAGAATTTTTCTCTGTCTTGTTGAAGACACTAAAAAGTAGACATAGTTCATTTCATAAACGCTTAGGAAGGCTAGAACTGACCACCAAGTGGTTCTAGGGAATTACAGCATGAAAAATATGCAAAAATAGCAAAAGGCAAAGAAACAAAAATCCTGTCCATTCATAGTTCCAAACTCTTTTCTCTAGTTTCACAGCCATTTTAATTGTTCATAAACTGTCTTCACTTGATGTACAATTTCTATGCATATAATAGGCATTGTGGATATTATATCTCAGTAGACGAACATATAAGAACCTAAGTTTGACTACCAGCACGTCATTATATGACCGGGGTAGATTGCACCCTCTCCTGGAACATGGTTTTTCATTATATATTTTAATTCTAATCACACAGAGCTCATCAAATGGGATGAAAAATTTACTACATATTCCAGTGTAGTGAAGGTTATTATCATCAAGTAGTAATTTTAAATTAATGTAGTAATTTTCCATTGCCTTTAAAAATTAATTTTTCTTTAGAGGTTATTGGGTGCTAAAATTTCATCTAATCCTTCTGAATAGTTGTGTTCAATCTAAAATATTTTTTGAACAACTTAATATATTGTTAATAGTAGCTTACTACATACCAGGCATCCTTGCTATGACTTGCCAAGTCAGTCATACAGTAGGTATTTATTTTTATCTTTCTTTCACATGTATAAGAATCAGATTCATATATGATAATGAACTTCTCCCAAATGTCAGCAGTCAGTACATTCCTCAGCTCCAATGCTATATGCTGTATTTGGGAACCAAAATGATTCAGATCTCCACTTCTGTATTTCATTTCAATCTCTGTCTCTACCTCCAAATTTTATGCTCTCATGTTCTCATTTTCTTTGTAATTAAAAGTATTAATACAGGATGTTTGAATTCTGTTAGTATTTTATAACATTGCCTTTGAATATGTGAGTTTAAAACAGATATAAATGTATTTATCAGATTCTAGAGCTATAGAAAAAAGTAAAGCTCCTCAAATGATAAGATACTTTGAAGGTGACTCCTAATAGTTCTGGGATCAAAATTTTATTTTAAATTAAGAAAAGTAAATGCTATGAGCCATTTCTTAAAAAATTGTGTTCAACACCTATACCTTATTGTCTTAAATTTTAAATATAATTATGATACAAATAAAATCTATTATTACAGACATGAAAAAATAAAAATATTACTATTACACACATTTGTATTAAAAACTTTAGTTATTAATTCTAAGTTGTGTGGCATTAAAACATCCCTAAATGATTTCAAACTTTATGCAACACATCTGCTGCCTTCTATTCCTAGGGATTGTCTTTTGCACGAGATGAACACAATCATTTGAATGCAATTCTCATTCTTGCCTGATATAATAACGTCTACAACTCAATAAATAAATGGACCTACTTGAAAGAGCTGTGACAGTGACACGGTGATTACATGTCAGGTTGAATCTGCCTTCGATGCCCACGTTTGCAGATTGTATCTCCAGTTCTTAATTTGTTTCACTCTTCTTTCCTTGTTCCCTTGCTGTGCCAACCCCTTCATCTATTGTCATGTTCTTGCAAGTTTACTTCATCTTTCTCCTTACATTTTCACATTTTCTAAATCTCCCTCATTGGCGTATCCTCTGAAACAGGATAGTTAGAGGCAAAACGACAAAATAATCAAGAATGAATAAAAATAGACCAGGCACGGTGGCTCACGCCTGTAATCCCAGCACTCTGGGAGGCCGAGGTGGATGGATTCGTTGAGCTCAGGAGTTCAAGACCAGCCTGGGCAATATGGGGAAATCCTGTTTCTCAAAAATAAAAAATTAGCCAGGCATAGTGGTATACGCCTTGTGGTCCCAGCTACATGGGAGGCTGAGGTGGGAGGATTGCTCTAGCATGGGAGGCAGAGGTTGCCGTGAGACATGATCATGACACTCCATTCCAGCCTGGGTGACAGAGTGAGACCACATCTCAAAAAAAAAAAAAAAAAAAAAAGCCCATGTTTCATAGTTCTACTGTATGGACACACTATATTTTGTTTATTTGCTCATCCACTGATGGCCTATGGAGTTGTTTTCTCCTTTGACTAGGAGGAAAATGGATAATATAAACATTTATGTGCAAGAGTTTATTTGAATACCTGTTTTCAATTATGTTGGATATGTATCTAGGAGTGGAATTATTTGTCAGGGAGACGGTGGAAGGGGAAATGAGGAGGAAGCACTTAATTAGTTTCCTTTGGGGGTAATGAACTGCTTTGGAACTAAATACTGGTGACGGTGTTATAGGACTATCAGGTTCATACGGCCACTGTGCAGTAAGAGACCAATTACATGGAGACAGTAGGATTTGCAGCAAAGTGTTTAATGATCACATAGCATCGAGCAAGGAGATGGAAGGAGATCATCACATCCATCTTCCTGAGGATTTCTTGGCTGGTGTCTTCAAGGGAATCATGGAAAATGGGGGACTGGAGAATTGGAGTTGTTGATTGGTCAGGGCAAGGGGAATGAAACGAGGATGTGGAAACTGCACACTTTGGTGAATCAGCTTCTCATAGAGTTCCTCAGATTGCTATCAGTGGTGTCCTTCAGGCCAGCTGACATAATAGTGGTTTCATCAGTGTGCAGGATCTGCAGGAATACTTTAAAGGGAAGAGCTAATGTTTTTAATGTTCCAGTTGTTGTCTAAAGAGCAGTTAAGGGGAACTATCATCTTGTAACAGGGTCTGTGTGATTCTAGGAGCACAGGCACCAAACATCTATGAGGAATTGGGTCAGAGAGGAAGCTGACCTCATAATGAGTACTGCAAGACTGCTTTATTTTCATTTCTTCCTCTCCCTTCTTTCCTGAATAATTTCATAACGTTGATAGGGACAGTTCCAGTGGTTGTACAACCTTGTAAATGCACTAATGGCCACTGAATTGTACACTTCAAAGTGTTGAAAATTAAATGCTTAGAGAAGGTTTTATTTCTGAGTGCTAGTCATATTATAACTTAGACAAGACTCTTAATTTTAATATGGATTTAAAACCTAATATCTAGGCCAAGGATGCTATTAGCTTAGGTGTAAAAGTAATTGCAGTTTCTACCATCAAAAGTAATTTCCAAAGCACAATTACATTTGCACCAACCTAATACCAAAAACATAAATTTAAAAAACCCTTTTCAGGAAATATTAAGTATTCCAAAATACTACATGTTTTGTAGTAAATACTACATGTTCTGTGCTATTTGAAGATGCTATGTAACCATCACAGATATTTAATTTTGCTGGAGAAATTTATCTGAGATTTGCTTTTGGAAAAGGTTTACCAATGTAGGCATGTGGAAATAAAGCAAATATTTCTCTTCCTCAGTCTTTTTTTTTAAATCATAGAGCCTACACAACTCTTACAATGAAGCACCTTCAACTCCCATGCCTTGGAAGGTGGTGTTAGAAATGGATTCAGCCACTTTGACCAATGCTTTACCACCTCTGTCAAAGTTAAATTTATATGCCCATCTTATAATCAAGAAATTTCACTTGTTATTTATCCAAGATAATTCAAATAATATGTCCACAAAAACACTTGTTTATTCATGTTCATTGCAGTGTCATTCATTATAACCACAAGTTGACAATAGCTCAGGTGTCCATCAACGAGAGAATGGACCAGCGGATGATGGTATTTGCATAATGGAGTTCTAGTAAACAATAAAATAGAGGAACTTACCAAGACAGACAACAACACGGATTAAATGAGAAGCTGGGAACAAAATAAACTATGCATTTATTTTAGGAAACTTTAACTTGAGCCTTAAAAAAAAAAAAAAAAAAACCTCTAAAATGGCAATTTCTTCTTTTAATTGGAGTACTTCATCCATTTATATATAATGTAGTTAATTATATGGGTGGATTTAGGTCTAGCATTTTTCTGTTTGTTTTGTATTTGCCCA
Organism: Rhinopithecus roxellana; assembly: GCF_007565055.1. Taxonomy (NCBI): domain Eukaryota; kingdom Metazoa; phylum Chordata; class Mammalia; order Primates; family Cercopithecidae; genus Rhinopithecus; species Rhinopithecus roxellana. Next base: position 70,669,477 of record NC_044555.1, read on the forward strand.
TTGATTCTATTTTTCTGCCCCATTAATTTCATTTCTCTGTAGACAGCTTTCCAACTTCTCCCAAGGAGCTCAAATAGTTTAAATTTTCTTTTCCATTGAAATTCTTTCAAATTTGTCCAGCAGAATAAAATATCTGTGATGGTCACATAGCGTCTTTAAATAGCACAAACCATATAGTATTTTGGAAGGTATAATATTTTGATTTGTCTAATGATTATTTATCTATAGCTCTTTCTTATTGCTTTTCTAGTTGTTGTAGGAAAGTAAATAAACATCTTTTATTTAATATAGTCTATGTATTTTTTGTTTGTTTATTTATTTATATTGAGATGGAGTCTCACTCTGTAACCCAGGCTGGAGTGCAGCAGTATGATCTCAGCTCGCTACAACCTCCACCTCCTGTGTTCCAGCAATTCTCCTGCCTCAGCCTCCTGAATAGCTGGGATTACAGGCATGCACCACCACACCCTGCCTAATTTTTGTATTTTCAGTAGCGATGGGGTTTCACCATGTTGGCCAAACTGATCTTGAACTCCTGACCTAAAATGATCTGCCCACCTTGGGCTCCCTAAGTGCTGGGATTACAGCCATGAGCCAGGGTGTCTGGCCTATTTAATATAGCCTATGATGATAATATCATTATTATTATTCCTTGTCACTAGAAAGTAAGAAACCTTATCACAGTATAATTCATATTAACTCCATTTGTACTTTGGTTGTCATAAACTTAATATCTATACATGTTAATGACTCCACAAGAAAATGCACATATTACACTTTATATCATAAGGTGCCTTTGAATATATTACGAGAAAGGAAAAATTTATTTTCTTTTACCCTGATGAATTCCCCAATTACTCATTCCTTATGATCATCTTTTCCTTTAAATCTTTAAAGATATGTGGAGTTGTGGCTTTGAAGGAGTTGATGGCTAAGTTCAATGTCTGCACTATTTTGCATTCAGTTTTTATTCACTGCTTTTTCTCTTGAATATGAGCCCTACTTCTCTGTGTGATTGCAGTATATATTTTCTACATTTTCATGGTGGATCATATATTGTAAAGAATTATGATTCTTTTGACTTCTTCTTCTTCTTCTTCTTCTTCTTCTTCTTCTTCTTCTTCTTCTGCTTCTGCTTCTGCTTCTGCTTCTGCTTCTGCTTCTGCTTCTTCTTTTTTTCCAAGACATAGTTTCACTCTTGTTGTCCAGGCTGGAGTGCAATGGTATGATCTCGGCTCACTGCAACCTCCAGCTTCCAGGTTTAGGCAATTCTCCTGCCTCAGCCTCCTGAGTAGCTGGGATTACAGGCATGCACCACCAAGACCGGCTAATTTTTGTATTTTTATTAGAGATGGGGTTTCACCATGTTGGTCAGGCTGGTCTTGAGCTCCTGACCTCAGGTGATCCACCTGCCCCAGCCTCCCAAAGTGAGCCACCACACCCAGCCCTTTTGACTTCTTTTGAGCATTTTTTTTTCTCATTATATGACTGGCTGATAGTCTTGGTTTTGTGGAGGACTGGATTTATTTTTTGTTAGGGTGTATGTGTTTGTTAGGGTGTATGTGTTTGTTAGGGTGTATGTGTTTGTTAGGGTGTATGTGTTTTGGTTTTCTAGTTAGCCTTAGGTCAAGTCTATAAGCTCCAGTACATGGCATTCACTGCTAAATGTGATTTTAAATTTTTCTTGAGAAACAGAGCATTGCACCTTCTCACTAAGCAGGACTCAAACTCTAAAATTCCTTTCCTGTGGATGACAGCAAATGAAATTGTTGCTTTAGTGTTTCAGCCTTCTGGTGCTGGTTTTTGTGGGATCACCCACAATTTCCCCCCAGGAATTGGCAGTTCAGACCCCACTCCAGAATTTGAGTATGGTTGTTAATCCTAAGACTCTCTTGTTAATCTTCAGACACTCCATCTTGAGACACCTCTAGAAAAAAATGACACTGAATGATTTTGAATTCTAATTGTCTATCTCACACCAGCTGATGCTTGCACTTAAGCTAAATGACGATATATAAATGTGTAAACCACCGAGTGTGTCTCCTTTCAGGAGTCAACATCTACCTAGTTTTGATCTACTTTTCATCACTTCTCAATCTCCTCAAAGAGTTACCTGTGGTCAGGTGTGGTGGCTCATGCCTGTATTCCCAGCACATTGTGAGGCTGAGGTGGGAGGATATCTTGAGCCCAGGAGTTCAAGACCAGCCTGGGCAACATCACAAAACCCCAACTCTACAATAAATACAGAAGTTAGCCAGGCATGATGGTGCACACCTGTGGTCCCAGCTACTCAGGAGGCTGAGGTGGGAGAATCACTGGAGCCCAGGAGGTAGAGGCCGCAGGGAGTGGAGACCACGCCACTACACTCCAGCCTGGGTGACAGTGCAAGACCCCACCTCAAAAAAAGAAAGAAAGAGAGAGAGAGGGAGGGAGGGAGGAAGGAAGGAAAGAGGGAAGGAAGGAAGGAAGGAAGGAAGGAAGGAAGGAAGGAAGGAAGGAAGGAAGGAAGGAAGGAGGAAGGAGAAAGAAAAAGAAAGAAAGAGAGAGAGAGAGAGAGAGAGGGAGGGAGTAGGGAAGGAAGGAAGGAAGGAAGAAAGGAAGGAGAAAGAAAAAGAAAGAAAGAGAGAGAAGGAGGGAGGGAGGAAGGAAAGAAGGAAGGAAGGAAGGAAGGAAGGAAGGAAGGAAGGAAGGAAGGAAGGAGAAAGAAGAAAGAAAGAAAGAGAGAGAGAGAGAAAGAAAGGAAAGAGAAAAAAGAAAAAGAAAAGAAAAACAAAAGTTACTTGTTTTTTGTTTGCAATTGCTATCTGTTGAACTGATACTCATTTAAAATACAATCAATCTAACTCAACTTAAAAGTAGAAAAAACATAATTTCATTTCTATACATTGTGAGAATAATTATAAAATTCAAAAGTCATTGATGTGTTTAAAAATAATATTTAACAAAATAGAGATGGAAGAGAAATTGCTAAATCAGATCAAATATATCTGTAAAATACCTCATTTAGATATTATAATAATAAAGAAATACATTTTTTAAATAATGAAAAATGTAATAAGCCACTTTATCATGGTTCTAGATGTCTTTAATGAAGTAATTCAAGGAAAAACAAACATGATCTATATGTATTGGAAAGGAAGATAGAAATGGGTCATTATTCATAAGTGACACAACCCAGCCAATAGAAAAATCTACAAGAATCTATGGACAAACTATAGGAATAATAATAATAATAATTGTTATTATTACTATTATTATTTGGAGACGGTGTCTCACTCTGTCGCCCAGGCTGGAGTGCAGTGGTGCAATCTGCTCACTGCAAGCTCCGCCTCCCAGGTTCACACCATTCTCCTGCCTCAGCCTCCCCAGTAGCTGGGACTACAGGCACCCGCCACCATGCCCTGCTAATTTTTTGTATTTTTAGTAGAGACGGGGTTTCACCGTGTTAGCCAGGATGGTCTCGTGATCCACCTGCCTCAGCCTCCCAAAGTGCTGGGATTACAGGTGTGAGACACCGCACCCAGCCAAAGTATTGGAATTATTAAGTGATTCTCCAAGATTGTGAATAAAATTGTATTTCTATATCCAGGAGAGAATCAAAGAGCATTTTCAAAAAGATTCCATTTGAAATAATGCAAAACAGCCCAGTAATTGAAAATACATTTGCTAATTCTGAAATTGTCTAAATATTCATGTAACGGGAGAAATAGTTTACATTTTTGGTTCTAAAGAATATTTTAAAGTTATCTTTATAATATATATCTTCCATGCTACAGGGAGCAACAGAGAGAGTCCTTGATCCCTGGGTTAACCTGGAAAGTCAGTGATTTTCAGAGGCAAGATTCCTATTTCTACTTTATGTTTTCCTTTCAGTGCCGATTTTGGAATTTGAACAAGAATCTCCACCTGAGACTGGCTCTGAGCCATAGCAGTGTCTGTTTAACACACCAGGTATTAGCACTACCTCCTGCACACTGCTAGGAGGAGCAGCCAGTGCTCTAAGGGCTGGAATTTCCCCCAGAGAAGTTTGCAGGGTGCCCAAGGAATGTAATCAAGATAAAACTCTGGGATGTGATGACCAAAGGAGAGGAACAAACTCTCGGGGAGCTGGCAGGAAAGTAATATAAGAGAGAAGAAGAAGACAGGAGGAGGAGGAGGAGAAGTTTTTAGTAATAGTTTCAAAATCCAAAAATGCCTGCTCAGAGAAATGTATAAGAGGTCCGCATAATGTATTTCAGAAGGAGGCTTAAGAGACAAGACTGAGGGTACAAGATAGATTGAGGTTTCTGAAATGAGCAACATAATTTAGGGTATATAAGGCTTAAAAATGAACTTCGTGAATTTGCTTTTGGAAAGGAGAGGGAAGGAAATAAATTCTAACACTCTGAAAAAGGTTCATAAGCAATTTCATGCTACTTTCCAAGTTTTGTTATAAACAGAAGTACCCTTTAACTTTTTCACTTAGAACTGTATTTATTTTAGATAGTTTGGCTTTATGCTTCCCTTGTCTGTGAATTCCTCAAAAACAGAAATTATATTTTCATATTTGCCACCAGTGCCACTTGCAAGCTAAATAACAGGGGAGGTGTATACTAAATATTAGTGGATAGAATTATGTTCACAGAAACCATTTCACAGCCCCAGGGATTCATTTATGTAAATTTTCCTCAACATGTTCTTCAGAACACTAATCTCTCAAGATGCTTTGCAAAAAACTGCTATGTCTAGCGATTATAATTTTTAAATATACTGCAAAATGTATGCTCAACTTGGGGGTTTCCAATATTTGTTGACATGCTGAAAGTCCAGAGAAGTTTATCGTAACAAATCTGTTACCCTTGTGCATCTATGACTTGATGTATGTATCTGAACATAGAACATTAGTAACACTCACTAATTTCTTAGTGCTCTACTTTTTATTTACCACTAATATTAGCATCATTAATATGGCTCCGACAGGGATATAAATGAAGCAGTTATTTATATCCGACAGGGATATAAATGAAGCAGTTACTTGTAATTCTATATGTGTATATAAAATTATATAACTGATACACATATATGTATATACATATCAGTACATATCAGTAATTAAAATTACTGATATGTATATACATATATGTGTATCAGTTATACTGATATGTATATACATATATGTGTATCAGTTATATAATTTTATATACACATATAGAATTTATATGCAGAATTTTTTATATATTTTTAGAATCATTTTACATATATTATATATGTAGAATTCTATATACAATCATATATGTAAAACTAGGTATATATACACATATATACATACACTATATACATATACACACATATATACACATACACTGTGTATATATATATATATATGCATACTATTGTTAAAAGAAAAACCTTAGGCATATTAAATCTAACAGTTTAATTCAGCAAAGAATGAATTATGAATTGGGCAGTCCCCAAACCACAGGGGCTCAGAGAGTCTCTGGCACAGCCGGATAGTCAAATAAGATTTATGGACAGAAAAAGGAGAATGAGGTACAGAACACAGAAGTGAGGTACGGGAATAGCCAGATTGGTGATAGCAGGGTGTCTGCCTTATTTGAATATGATTTAAACAGTGGGCTCCCTTTGATTGGCCAAACTCGGGGATTGGCACAAAAACAAGTTCCAGTCTCTTTATATGTCCGATCAGGTTCCAGTTCACTATGCAGACAGAAACCTTTGGGATGAATTCAAAATACATCAGGAGGCTGTTTTAGGCTAAACTAAATTTAACTAATATGTGTACTCATTACTAATATTTCATTTCGTCTTCATTAGAAATCAATTTCAAATTAACTTATTATTAAAATATATTAAAGTGTCAAATCCTGAGTCAGAAAGATTGCTTGAGCCCAGGGAGTCAAGGCCTCAGTGAGCTATGATCACACCACTGCATTCCAGCCAGGGCAGCAGAGCAAGACCCCAGCTCTAAGAAACATAACAACTAACAAAGTGCTTAACCTTTTCTTGGTTTGAAATTGCACGTACATATGAGGAGGTCCAAACTCTTTAATAATTTCTCTTTAGTTAACAGGGTAACTCAATTCTTTTTGTTACTAGCGTTAAAATAAATATTTTTGGTGCCATTTTTCTTGGTTGGATTGAAAATGATTGAGACAATGTCGTGTTCAATAGAAACCAAATGTGTAAAGTGAAAAATCACCTGTGTGTTTGCTGTGTCCACCTAATTCGTGATCTGTGTAGGAGTGATTTTTTTTTCTACCGAAAAAAAAGCAAACAACCCCAAAAAACAAAAACCAGAATTCATGGTGTTTCTTTAACTTACTCATGGGACCAGCAGGAAGTAGGATGACTTCAACTGCCAAAAGTTTCATTAAAACTTTCACAAGCTATATTTCCTCTCAAATAAAATATTGTGCCTTTGTCATATTTCATCAAAAGTAAATTTTCTTAGAAGAACAGGTTTCTATCATGACATGCAAGCTTAGAAAAACGATACCTATCAGCTGTATGTCTGTTTTCATTCCAATTCCATGCAAATAAACCTCATCTTAGGTCAGTTCCTGCTTAAACATTTTTAGGAATCCACAGAGTGCAAAGAATGAAATTAAATGTGGTTCTTGTGTTTAAAACATACTGACTGCAAGCTATGATACTGACATCACTCTGTCCTAGTCACCCACACTTCTGCCTGTGAATTCATTATCCATGTTCAATATTTAATCTAAATATTTTCCTTTTATAAAGTTTTTGCCCGTTGGTAATGTATTTTCATCCTTTGTATTAGTAATGTATTAGTAATGTGTTAATTATCTTTCTTATAATATTTAATTGTGTATCTATAATATATTATCTATATACACATAAATATAATATAATGTATATTTCTGAAAAAAATGTATGTTTTTTCTACCTTAAGGAAAATAAATTTATTCTACCAAAAAGACAACTGCACAGGCCAGGCGCGGCGGCACACGCCTGTAATCCCAGCACTTTGGGAGGCTGAAGCGGGCAGATCACGAGGTCAAGAGATTGAGACCATCTTGGCCAACATGGTGAAACCCCGTCTCTACCAAAAATACAAAAATTAGCTGGGCATGGTGGCACACACCTGTAGTTCCAGCTACTCAGGAAGATGAGGCAGAATCACTTGAACCCGGGAGGCGGAGGTTGCAGCGAGCCGAAATCGCGCCACTGCACCCCAGCCTGGTGACAGAGTGAGGCTCCATCTCAAAAAAAAAAAAAAAAAAAAAAAAAAAAAAAAAAAAAAAAAGACATCTGCACTTGTATGTTTATCGCAGCACAATTCGCAACAGCAAAGACATGAAATCCACCCAGGTGCCCATCAATGGTGCATTGGATAAAGAAAACGTGGTACATCTATACCATGGAATACTACACAGCCATTAAAATAATGAAATCATGTCATTTGCAGCAACATGGATGCAGCTGGAGGCCATTATCACAGAAACAGAAAACCAAATACCGCATGTTCTTCTTATAAGTGGGAGCTAACTTTCGGTACTCATGGACATAAAAATAGAAAAATTAGACACTGGGGACTCCAAAATAGGGAAGTGATGGAAGTGTTCAAGAGTTGAAAAACTGCTTGTTGGGTACTGATCTGTCTACCTGGGTGATGGGATCATCAGATCCCAAACCTCAACATCACAAAATATACCCCTGTAACAAACCTGTAGATGTAACCCCCTGCATCCAAAATAGAATTTGAAATTTTAAAAATCATATGTATTTGTTCTATACACTTCCCTAGGCAGACTATATATTCCTTGAGGCAAATAATGGCTTCACAGAGTTGTTTGCTTAATAAATTATTTCTTATTGAGACTAAATATTTCAAAGCACTTTTTTTGACCAAAAATTTTTTGAAGATTTGAAGTCATAAATCAGGATGGAATAGTTTTATCTCCTCCTGCATCACCATCTATAATCTTTGCTACCGTAGCCTCAGTAATTTCTCTGGGAGTCCTGCTTTGATTATCCTTTTCTGAACCTATGGCCATTGTCTGAACATCACTCCTTCCATGAGCCTGTACTTCTTCAAATGGAAATCCATAATACCATTTTGAAACTCGGCATTATGTGTAGATTTCACTAGAGTTTGCTCTACATCAAATCCAAACTACTTTAAAAACAAATCCGGAAGCACATTTTCATCTCCACGTGCTCTTTTAGTCCCTGAATATATTTTGTTGGTACAGTCTATGGAAAAATGTGTAACTTGCATTTTTCATACACCTAGGCTGTCAGTTAGGTTCCCTGCATGCAATCAAAATACAGTTAAGGCTGCCTAGCAATAGAGTGAAATGGGACACATGAAAAGTCCCAAAAAACACTACAACTTACCGAGTAACAGAGTAAAACTTGGCTAACTTAGATACAATGAGTCAGAGTCAGATTCGTGTGTTAATTTTATACAACCCCCTTTTATTTGGACTGCAAGGATGTTTCTTATTAAAATAGTGAGTGTGATTCATTTGTCGTAATTCTTTTTTTTTTTTTTTTTTTTGACAAAGTCGTTCTGGCTGCTATTTAAGATTTTGTTAAAATTGACACAATTGTAACAATTGTTGTCAATTATAACAATTGCATCAATTGTAACAATTGCATCCATTGATACTGATACAGACTCCATCCAGTTAAAATATATACCTCTTCCAGGATTAATATACTGTCAACTTGAGAAAGGCCCTTGAAAATAATCTTTAAAGATAAAATTATATAAACAGCTCAGTATCACTGCCATTTGTAACTGTAAGGTGTCTAAGGTTGATTTGATTAGTCAAACTGCAACAACTTCGACTTACAACCTTTAGAACTATGTTCATGACCTGTGTTCATGGTAAACTTTGCATAACCATGCTCTCTTCATTGTATCTAATAAACACTATATAATTTATTCAACAAAAAAGTACATTTAAATTGCAAATACTTTGAACAATTTGTCCTCTCCTCCTCTTTGGAGAGTGTTCTTTCATCAGTTCATCACAACGTGGAAGTAACCACCTCAGAAATGCCTAGAAGGCTTGCTTACCTTTGAACAGTATTAAAGTTATTCTTCCATCACTTAAATTCAATTTTCTCCCCCATGCTCAGCAGGCTTTCACTACAGTTGTTTATGTCCTTGCTTTCATCCTTCCCATAAACAAATTTTTAACTCATAAACATTATTTCCAGCTACACTTTGCATTGTGTGACTATACTTTACTTAACGTCCTTTCTACAACCATCAAAATGCATATAAAAATTCATGAAACATAGAAGAGTTATATTATGTTTTTAACTAGAATAAACATACTCATGAGCTCTTCCTACAAAAAATTATCTCTTTTTTTCTCATCATTACTTTCATAATGATTAATCCTCCTCAAAGTATTTCTGTTTGACACTTCTAATCTTTGTGTTAAATGATAGCAGAGATTTTAAAATGACAACTCTGAATATAAATGGAAATATTTAGAAGTGAACATATGACTTGATTTCAAATGCTTTCAGTTGGTATTCTAAAAGAAAAGGGTGATGTTTTCCTTATGGGAGACTCAAATAAAATTTAAAGGAATAGAATATTTTCAGAAAATCCATTGTAAATTCTTCTAAAGAAATCAGCAGGCCTGGGTGCGGTGGCTCACGCCTGTAATCCCAGCACTTTGGGAGGCCAAGGAGGGAGGATCACGAGGTTAAGAGATCAAGACTATCCTGGCCAACATGGTGAAACCCGTCTCTACTACGAATACAAAAAAATTAGCTGGGCATGGTGGCGCACGCCTGTAGTCCCAGCTACTCTGGAGGCTGAGGCAGGAGAATCACTTGAACTCGAGAGACGGAGGCTGCAGTGAGCTGAGATGGTGCCACTGCACTCCAGCCTGGCGACAGAGTGAGACTCCGCCCCCTCTCCCAAAAAAAAGAAATCAGCAAAAATTTCAAAAACAATTATACAGTTACTTGTCTTTTTTTTTTTTTTTTTCCAATTGTTTTTGGTAACAACATCAGAATCTTTTAGAAAAACTTGCATCAGTGTGAGGTGAAAGGGAATGGAACGATGTGTAATGCCTCCCTCCCTCACAAACCCATTTTTTTGGGGGGGGGGGTGGTCAGGAGAAGAGGTTCGTGGAAATAAAGGTGAAGTTTTACAATTGGAAGCTTTCTTTTTAAATTTAGAGTTGTTTTCTCGTGGAGTTTCTCAAGAACTTCTCTCTGACCTGTCTCAAGTTCTGACTGAAGTAGATACACAAGCAGAAATACCCACGAGATAGTTCTTTCTTTGCATGGTTTCATCATCGTGTAATTCTAATTTCAACCAGCCCGACATGTCCCTGGGAATATTAATGCAGCATTCTTTCATTTTTAAATAAACTTGCTTTGTTGAATTATAATATGCAAACAGAAAAGTGCACAACTCATACAGATACAGCTCAGCGAACTGCCACCAAATCAGGACGCTGGAAAAGCACTAGGCAAATCCAGGCATAGAATGATGGAAATCTTCACCATGTTCTTTTGCAGCTCTGTAGCTCTGCCTTTTTTTTTTTTTTTTTTTTTTTTTGAGATGGAGTCTTGCTCAGTTGCCTAGGCTGGAGTGCAGTGGCGCGATCTCAACTCACTGCAAGCTCCGCCTCCCAGGTTCACGCCATTCTCCTGCCTCAGCCTTCCCAGTAGCTGGGACTACAGGCACCCACCACCGCGCCTGGCTAATTTTTTGTATTTTTAGTAGAGACGGGGTTTCACTGTGTTAGCCAGGATGGTCTCGATCTCCTGACCTCGTGATCTGCCCACCTCGGCCTCCCAAAGTGCTGGGATTACAGGCATGAGCCACCACGCCGGGCCGCCTAAGTCTTTTATTCAACCTCATGTTTACCAAATTCATCATTCTGTCTCGCGTGGCACTGGCTCATTCATTTTTCTTGCTATGTAGCCTTCCCAAAATCTCTTTATGCATCCTTTGTTGATGGTTACCTTGATTGTTTCCATTTTAGGATTATTAAGGAAACACTATCATGAAATGTATTCTACCTATGTCAGTAGGTTTACTGTGTGCAATATTTTCTTGGGCACATATCTTGCACTGAAAATTCCAGGTGCTAGGGAATTTACTCATTCAGCTTTAAGGTATTTTTGGTTTTGTTTTTGCTTTTGCTTTTTTAGGCAGGGTCTTGCTCTGTCACCCAGTCTAGAGTGCAGTGTCGTAATCATAGCTCACTGCAGCCTGGAACCCCTGGGCTCAAGTGATCCTCCCAACTCAGCCTCCAAAGTTGTTGGGAATACAGGCGCTTGCTACCATACATGGCTAATTTTTTTCAGCTTTTGTAGAGATAGGGTCTCACTGTGTTGCCCAGGCTCGTGTGGAATTCCTGGCTTCAAGTGATCCTCCCACCTAGGTCTCCCAAAGTGCTGGGATTACAGGCATGAGGTACTGTGCCCAGCCAGCATTAAGTTTTACATGCTAATTCAGGAGATACACATTCTGACCGGTTTTGTTACTTTTGCTTTGTTTGAGCATCAGGTGAGTATTTAGTGCTATATCGTGGTAGTTTATTTGCATTTCCTTGATGTTAGACATTTTTATTAAGTTTATTGGGATATTAGATAAGCTGTTTTAAAAATCTGCTAAATTAGTCACACATTTTCAATTGGAATCCATTGTATATTTTGGACATAAATCATAAATCCTTGTAGCCTTGTAGAATATATTTAGAACATCTATAAAGTTTTTATTTTTTTATTTTTTTTATTTTAGGCAGGATCTCGCTATGTTGCTCAGGCTGGTCTTGAACTCCTGGGCCCAAGTCTCCCACCTCAGCCTCCAGAGTAGCTGGGGTTACAGGTGCACATGCTATGCCTGGCATAAACTTTTATTCTTGTCATGGCACCTTTTGCAAAACAGAATATTTGCAGTTTAAGTAAGTACAATTTACTGATTCCTTGATTAAGTAATGATGAAACACATTTGCATCTTCCTTGAAAAATGTTTACCCCAGTGCCAAAAAGAAATCCTCCTACTAACACCTTCTAAAACCCTTATTTTCTGTTCTATAGTTACATCTATATAACCTATACTTGGAATCATTTGTTTCTGTTTCTGTTGTTTTGTTTTTTGCACATAGCACTAAGTGGGACTACATTATTCTCTATAATTGATCTCCCGCCGAGTATTGAAAAGATCATCCTATCTACACTGCATTTTTCAGAAAGCAAAACCTTATGTAGCTACCTGCCTATTTGTGGCTTATATGTGCTCCCAATATCAATAGAACATTGTTTATCATCTTCTCAGCTTCCAAGCTTTAATAAAACAAACGGAAGATACCGTATTGGAGAGACCAATTGGGTGGTCTCCCGTCAAAAACCAGGCAGAAACAGAGACTCCCGGTACAACAGCCCTCAATAAATGGAATTTTGCCAATAACTATATGAACCCAAAAGAAATGAGCCTTTGTGTGAAATCACAGACCTGAATTAAACTTTGATTGGAGTCTCTAAAGAAACCATGAAGCAGAGAACCCAGAGTCAAACTGAGCTCAGATTCTTCAAGCTACAGAAACTGTGAGATGATTTGCTGTGTTGTTTGAAGCTGTTAATTTGGGAAGCTATTACTTAGGCAGCAATAAAATTTTTAGTGGATGATTTAAATATTCAACTTTCCATTCTTAAATTATCACTGTTTTGAATTAATATTATCTTCCGTCACCCCCAGGCAAAATCCCGGAGTCAATGTGGGATTTACTTGATGTTTTGTTTTGTTTCTCCCTGAAGAATACCTGTCCTGTAATGACTTTGTTAAATACTCAAAACCAGTGTTTCTAAATATTGTGTCTTATTTTGGTTGTTTATAAATGGAAGGGAATTCTAATATCAGCTACTTTGTCATGGCCTAAACCCAATGGTCTACTCTTACAGCGTTTAAATAAAGACACCATTTCATTATAAAAAATATTTGATCAAGAACATCCAAAATTTTGCATATTAATCTAGTTGCTTACTCTTATAGTCATTTTATACTATTTTAGTTATTTTACATTACTTAATTTAGTTAACTTTAAAGTAAAGCTGTATTGTGCACATACAAAAGCATAGCTGTTTTTTATATCTACCAGTAACATTCTGTGCTTTTCTCCTGCACGTCATGTGTGTTTCTTTACAAAGCTAGATGTATAGTTAGCCTTTCAGCAACACAGATTGGAACTGCATGGATACACTTATGTACAAATTTGTTTTTCAAAAATATGTTGAAAAAATTTTCAAAAACCTACAACGATTCGAAAAAAACACACACAGAAAAAGCATGTAGCCTAGAAATATTGATGAAAAAGAAAAAGGAAAAAGTTGGTCATGAATGCATAAAACAAACTTAGATGCTAGTCTATTTATGTGATAATCTACTGTTTATGTGTTCTGTGAGGCTTCTAGTTAACAATAGACGTATAGTAGTATTTTTTACTGTGTAGGGGTCTGGTTCCCTTAACCCCCATGTTGTTCAAGGGTCGACTATATATCTTGATAGATTAGATAGATAAAGATAGATAGATAGATAGATAGATAGATAGATAGATAGATAGATAGATTATAGATAGATCAATGGATAGATGGATGGATAGACAGATTTGATAAGTAGGTACATAGGTAGGTAGGTAAGTAGATAGATACATATGTACATACATACACAGATACATAGATGCATGATACATAAGTAAATATAGATAGATTATAGATATATCAATATATAGGTGGATAGATGTATAGACAGATTTGATAGGTAGGTAGATAGATAAATAGATAGATTAGATACATATATAGATAGATTATAGATAGATCAATAGATGGATGAATGGATAGCCTTGATAGGTAGCTAGATAGAGAGATAGAAAGGTAGATAAGATAGATTGATTCATTAGATATATAGAATAGATAGATGAATAGATACGATAGATGGATAGATGGATTAGATAAATGGATAGATAGGTGATTGATAGGTAGATAATACATAGATGATAGATGATGATGATGATAGATAAATAGCTAGCTAGCTAGGTAGATAAATAGATAGATAGAAACTGTAAGCATAATAATTTTCACATTAATTTTGTGAGTGCCACCCTCACATTAATCCAAATTGTTTATTTATTTATTTTTTGGCTTTCTAGGCAGGCTACTATAGCACTTAAAAATAATAATTTTATTTTACTCCAGTTCAATATCATAGCTCTTGTTTCATTTCTTAAAATTTTCCACCTAGACTACCCTGCAGGTGAAATAACACTGATACACTGGTGATTGTGGGTGTTAATACATTGTCCTTGATTTTAATGGGATTGTTCCTCTTATGTTTATGTTAAGCATGATGCTGGGTGTTAGTTTGAGAAAGTACTTTAAAAAGTATTTACCATGAAATAATTCAATAAATACTTTGAAAATAAATTTGTTCAAGTACTTTGTTTTTTAAAACATTCTAAAATACTTATTTTTAAATAAACATTTTTCCAAAAAATTCTAAAATATGTGAAAACTATTTTGGCAATTGTTTTATGATAGCAGTAAAAATATCCAGTCTCTTCTTTTAATCATAGATGCGTCTTCAGATAATGATATTAATTTGGGAAAAAAACCTGGGAATGGTTATCATTTAAGTCAAGAAAAACTTCATTTTCCAAACTGAATATGTATTTTGAGCAGCCAGCAGGCCCCAGGCATTCATTTAACAATTATTTATTAGAACTTGCCAAGTTGTTTCTATAGTGTTTTTCCCCCCAGTTTTATTGAGGTATAACTCACCAATAAAAGTTGTATGTATGTAATGTGGACAAGGCAATGTTTTGATATACCCATACATTGTGAAATGTGAAATGATTACCACGATCAAGGATAACATAACCGGATAACATAACTACTGATATAGGAGTTAAAAAAAATTATTTAGGCAGATAGTGAGTGTAAGGAAGTCCTCAGTAAGGTTTCCCTTTTAATGAAAAGCAGTCCCCAAGTCATTTGTTTTCTAACAAACAACAGCTTGTAAAATCGAGCTGCAGACACAGATAAGCATGGAGGCTCCATCGTCCCTTTTCCTTGTTAACCACATGTACGGTAAGGAACAGACAACATGGCGCCAGCCAGGGAGAGACCCCATCTGCATAATAAAAGATTAGGGCGGGATGGCAAACGTCACACCTGGTCTGACCAGTCTCTCGGATCCTATGAAAATCAGACACTGCCTCCTCCAGCTTGTGTTTAAAGCCTCACTCATTTCACCAAGAAACGGGAAGAACCACTCGGGCTCCCGTCTCTCTCTGCAGGAGAGACTACTATTCTCGTTTATCTTTCTTTCACCTATTAAACATCCACTCCCAAACTCACTTCATGTGTGTCTGAGTCCTCGATTTCCCTGGGGTGAGACAACGAACCTCGGGTATTTCCCCAGATAAACGATGCCGCATTACTACCACCTCACAAAATTACGTGTGTGTGTGTGTGTGTGTGTGTGTGTGTGGCAAAGGGGTGGTGAGAATATTTAATATTTCCTCTGTTAGTAAATTTCAAGTATATGTTATTCACTGTAGTCACTTTGCTATAGATTGAATCTTCAGAACTGCATCATTCTGCATTACTGAAACTTTGTGTGGTGTCAGGAATACCTCCTCATTGCCCCCTGTTTTTCTAGACAGGCTACTATAGAACCTACAAATAATAATTTTATTTTTACCAGCTCACTAGCATTCAATAGCCCCTGCCCCCAGCGCCTGGTAACCACCATTCCACCCTCTGCTTCTAAGAGTTGAAAATAATCTGTCTTCACTACATAGCAGCCTACAGAACCTGCAAAGGCCATCACAATAGTCTACGAAATGGATAATTTACAGGTAATTTTGTAGAAGTTTATACATGATCTGTGCTTCTCAGAGTCTTGGGAAAAGTCTTCATAAAGAAAATGACCTTGGATCTGGGTCCCAAACTATGCAAAACAATGTGTTTGTGTTTCAGATAGCCCTTTGAAAAGTCAGTAGAAATAGATAACACTGTAATTAATTATCTGTAAATGTATCCACAATACTATCTTCACAAGTTTATGAACTGTGAACAGTTTGTGTTTTGGACAACAATTTGCTAAAGGGTAGTCTCTGCATGTCTCAGAAATTTCTTATTTTTTAGTTTGTAAACTTTCAAATTAAATAAATATTTTCTGGTATAAGGCTAACCGATCCATTCTGTGGTCGAGCTCCCAGTGACATGAGCTCTCTACTTTAACAAACCAAAGACATTTAATTACAAAACACCCCATTTAAAAGTGCTGCACTATCTATTAGCACATGTTTCCTTTCAGCTTTACTTTTTTTTCCCCCCAACCATTAACTGCTTGTCCAGTTAAAGAGTGAGCAGGATTCTGTCAAAGTTCATCTCCCACAATTTAGCTCCTTCTGCTACATGTTATTTATGTAAGTGGCCTCCGGAGAATGCAATTCAATGGTTAAATTAATAAAAACTCCACAAC
Source organism: Rhinopithecus roxellana (assembly GCF_007565055.1). Lineage (NCBI taxonomy): Eukaryota > Metazoa > Chordata > Mammalia > Primates > Cercopithecidae > Rhinopithecus > Rhinopithecus roxellana. Next base: position 70,685,972 of record NC_044555.1, read on the forward strand.
TCTGTAATCCTTTGAGCACCAACACAGAAGACAGAGCCCTTCAATGTCTAGAATCAAAGAACCTGAAAAGGCTCATTTTTTCTTTCTTTTTTTTGTAATTTATTATCTCGACAGTGAACAATCTCTTTTAAGGGTTCAATTAAAGAAAAAACTAAACAACAAATAAATAAAAAGAGAAAACTAGATACCTGATATTTCCAATGTTAGTATTTTGCTTTTTTCTTTTTTTCTGGAGTCTAATTTTTAATGACCTCTTGGTATTAAAGTCATTCAAAAATATAATTATTTTTCAAGATTGGAAATAAGAAAGAGAACTTCTTTACGTGTTGAAAACTTTTGTTACTTTCAATTACTTCTATTACTTTCAATGGCAAATCCTCAACTACTTTTGCGCCAACCTAATACACTGAAACATATTAAGATTGCTTTCATAGATCTTCCTCCTTGTCTTTCTCCCTCTCTCAAAAGAATGGTATGTCTCATACCAATTTTGACTTTCTAAAACATCAAAATTGTCTTTCCAATTTAATATTGACTTTCCTTTTGAATTTTCTTTTATTCTGTAGTAAATCTGGGTAATAGATATCTTCAGTTTACAGGTGAGAGAAAGAAAGTTCATAGATTTCTAGCTAATTGCCTGCTTCAGGTATCTAGTAAGTATTCATGCCAATTTCTAAGTTGAGATCTACCCATTTTCAAAGGTCATAATTTCCAGTAAAACACCAGGGTCTGAATAAACCTATCATCCTGGAGTAAAAAAGGAAGTGTACTGAGAAAGTAGCTTTTACATGATGTTGGAATATTTCCTTATTAAATGATTAAGTGAATACTTACTCTTCTATTTAAATATTTTCTTTTTTTTTCTAAATTTATTTAAGGAAAATATTGTGAAAATGTTAGAATAACTTCCTCCAACATGTCTGTATGTCATGAGCACATGGAAAAAATTAAAAGAATAAAGTATATATGGCTGTGTGTATGTCTGTGTTTGTGTACATAGATATGCAATTAATTATATTACACATGCAGTATTTTGTAAGACATATTTCTGTCCAAAAGATACAGATTTTTTATTGCTAAGCAATGAAGAACTACACTGTATATATCATTTTATATAGTTTTATGTACCAAAACTATGAAAAAAATTAGCATTTAAGGTATTTTTTCTTTTTACCATTATTTAAATATTCATCAAGATTTTTAAAATTAATTACTCTTATATACAGTCATTACAAAAACATATACTGCTCAAATTCTATTTTTAAAGACAGTTGCAAAATCATATGGTATCTGTGTAAATGTATGATTGTTCTTACATGCATTTCTATAATTTTAAGTAACTTAAAATATCTGGCCAGGTGCAGTGGCTTACGTCTGCAATTTCAGCACTTCGGGAGTCCAAGGTAGGCAGATTGCTTGAGCCCAGGAGTTCGAGACCATCCTTGGGCAACATAGCAAGACCCTAGCTCTATCATTAAAAAAAAATTAGAATGATTGAGATATATATACATATCCTATAATAGAATAAAGTTGCATATGGTTGGGTTTAAAAATCTTTTGATTTACTCATCAAGATAAGTATATAAACAGTGTTCTATATATATACTAGTTCAAGAAAGAAAAAAAAAACATGTCTTTGAATGCAAAAGTATTTATTTCCTGGAAACAAAATCATAACATTGTGTTATAAATGCCCACTAGTATCACCCATTTATAAGAAGTTGTCATTTCTCATGGAAAATTCTTGGTTTACAATTAAGAGATCCTACTTACAAAGCAGCTATAGACCCTGTCTTATTTATAGACTATTGTAGCAGAAATTATTTTTACACATTTTATGGATCATTACTCTTATAGCATCAATGTAACATTTTAAGTTGATTTTTCCTTTCTTTTCTGTTTGATTATAGACTAATATGTACCTTTTTGACAAAAACATAAAACTCAGGCAAGCATAAAGTAAAAAATAAAATTATTTCCCCATTCTAAAGCTCTCAACTACCTATAACGGGTTTAATTTTTTCTTCTCCCTGAAAATACAGATTGGATTGCTATGGATTTCATAGATGTACATAGTAAGAGTTAGTAAAAGACATGTAAGTTAAGATTTCTACAGATATCTATAGACATAGATTTAACAATGCCATTCTTACTCATGAACACTCACATATAATTGAGACACACTCAAAGATAAGTAATGATAAGTAATGTATGTATTTATGTTTTTAAGTAAGTGAGCAATGTTGTAAACTTTCTATTTAAGAAACATCTCAATGGCCATCGTCATCATGTTGAGAGTTCTAACAGATTAGAAAGTGGAAACACTGAAATTTGAGAGTTTGTCAAGGCTGTCAATGACTGAGAGGATAAATGACATATTAACAAATTTCGGTCTTAAATAGATCTTGAATTCATTGATAAGCCAAGAAACATATAAGATTATAAAGTAACATTTCCCAATAATCTTGATGTAAATAGATCAAGTGAACATGAAAATATTTTTAAAATGTAGCATCATAAGCCAGGCTTCATATTTTCCTTGAAGAAACGTTAACTGCCCTTGGGTAATGAATTCTACCATTTGTTAAGTGACATGTTTCTACTTGGACATTTATAGGCACACATTAGATATGGTTTGAATAGTTTCAGAAAATATTTTAATGGTATGTCCTTTAATAACCTCAGGAGGTACTTTCTTGAAAAGAACATGTAGCTAATATCTTTGAGCACCTAGATTTTTGTGTGTGTGTGGTTTAAAAAGTTCTTGGGAATGAAAGTTATCAACTACCAACCAAAATTAGATATTCAGTAACATTCTGAGATTATTTGTTTCTCAGTGACCAAGAAGTAGAAAATTCGGTATGTCTCATCATTAATGGGAAGTTGGTGAAAACAAAATTTGATTCAAGGAGATAAGTTATTTCAGCAGTGGTCGGCAGTAGGGGAGAACAGAGTCTCACTCTGTTGCACAGACTAGAGTGCAGTGGTGCAGTCATGGCTCACTGCAACCTCCAATTCTTGGACTCAAGTGATCTATTCATCACAGCCTCCCAAGTAGCTGGGACAACAGGCATGTGCCACCTTACCCGGCTAATTTTGCTTTAGTTTGTTTTTGTTTTTGTAGATACAGGGTCTCACTATGTTGCCCAGGCTAGTCTCAAACTCCTGGCCTCAAGAGATCCTTCTGCATGGGCCTCCCAAAGTGCTGGGATTACAGGTATGAGCTACTATGCCTGGCCCGATTCACGGAGATAAGTCCTTTAGAAGAGTAATGGCATTCTTGATTCACCTGATGTACATCATAAATTTATCAGAAGGTCTTATTACACTTTTCTAAATGTGAAAATGGTAAATTTCCCCCAGTTCAGCTATTTTGATTCTGCATTTGACGCATAAGACAAAAATATAGATTGGTTTCTTATTTGGGTGTACAGAAAAGCTTATAGATTTAAGATGGGAGCACATTTAGAAATTTGGCTCCAAAATGTGCTTACATGCTATGTCTACGTTCTTACTTTTTTCATCCTCCACAACGCTGTACTCCATATATTTTCATGAATAGTTATCTATTTGTTGTGTGTACAAGATGTGTCACATACAGTAGATATAAAGTGGGAGATATTCATAATGAAAAGAAAATATCTTTTGATAGTTCTACACAAAGAAGTAGATATTTATGCAATGTGTTTCTCAAGAAAAATACATTGTTAATATTTATAGAGACATCAATTCATGCAGATTTCTAAGTTTGATTAACTTCATATCAATAAGCAAGCAAGGAGATGATGATGTGTGAAATTAGGAGATAAGTCACTTATATTCGCTATGCCAGGATGATTTTTCTTTGATTAGACTAATTTCAGGTATAGAAGTTCAGCTTCATCAGAGGAAGTATGCATGTTTAGTAGTCTTCCATAAGAATCTAAATTTATCTTTACAAAGCAAGTATAATGTAAGTGGTCTGTAGTTCATCAATTCGGGCCTTGATTAGTACAAATTAGATAATTTATGTTACATATATTTGACTTTTTTTCTTAGTAGCACACTGTAAAAGTGGTACTTAGCATTGGTTCCTCTTTTTGCTAATTATGGAATATTGGACATGCTCTGCCTCTACAAAAAAGCATTAATTATTGAGGACAAGATCACATTCATTCCACCTTAATTCTCCGCCCTGCATGTCAGAGAATATGGTTAAACATCAATATCCTGCCTCTTAATTGTCTTTCCTGTCTACCTAGATGAAGAATACTGTAAACATTGTTTCTTTTTTATTTTTTGCAGAGACAGGGTCTTGCTATGTTGGCCAAGCTAGTCATGAACTCCTGGCCTCAAGTGATGCTCCCTCCTCAGCCTCCCAAAGCGCTGGGATTACAGGTGTGAGCCACAGTGTGCCTGGCCAGGAAACATTGTTTCAATGTTTGACACTAAAGCAAATAGGTGTGGTCCCTGTTAAGGGGAAATATTTGAGAATCAGAGCATGCATATACACAGAGAAGGATTCCCAGAGCATGCATGAAACACAATCCTGGAAAGAGGAAATGCGCACGTTCCATAACCACCTCCAGAACATTCTTGCTCCTGATGTGGCTGTCTGTATCATTTTGCCCCTCGTGGATCCTTATATATCCAGTGCCTTTTGGGTTTTTTTAAATCTATTTTATTTTAAATAAATGTTATTGTGTATATTTAAGGTTTACATCATGATGCTATGAGATAGTAAGATGATTACTATAGTGAAGCAAACTAACACACGTATCATTAAGATGTTACTGTTACACAGTTAAAGTTAGTGACAAGATCAGCTAACATCTACTTATTTAACAAAATTTCTAATAAAATGCAATTCATTAACTGTAGACCTCGCGATGTACATTACATTTCTAGACTTGTTAATTCTACATATCTGATTCTTTGTATCCTTTGAGCTACATCTCCACAGCCCTGCCCCTGATAACCACTGTTTTATTCTCTATTTCTGTATATTTGACCATTTTTTTTGTTTCACTGTTTGTTTTAGATTATACATAAGAGTGATATAATGTGATTTTTTTTTCTGCATCTGGCTTATTTCCCTTAGCATATGGTCTTCCAAGTCCATTCATGCTGTTTCAAATGGAAAGATTGCTTTCTTTTTTAATGCTGAATAATATTCCAGTGTACATTGATAGATACATAGATAGATATAAATAGATGGATGAGGAACATAGATAGATAGATGAAAGATAGATAGATAGGTAGGTAGATAGAAAGATAGATTAGACACACAGATAACATAGGTAGATAGATTAAACAGGTAGATAGATATAAATAGGTAGATAGCAGACAGAAAAATAGGTAGATAGATACATAGATTAGATAGGTAGATAGATTAGATAGGTTGATAGATATGATAAATATTATAGATATGATAGGTAGATAGGTAGATAGATAAGATAGGTAAGTAGATAAATGATATACATACATACATACATACATAGATGATAGATAAAGCATATGGATAAATAAATAGATGATAGGTAGATAATAGATAGATGATAGATAGATAAGTAAGTAGATAGGTAGATACCAAATTTTCTTCAAGCATGCATCCACTGATGGACACTTAGGTTGGTTCCAGATCTTGGCTCTTGTGAATAGTGCTGAAATGAACATGGGAATACAGATATCTTTACAAGATGGTGATTTTTCTCCTTTGAGTATATACCCAGAATACAGATTGTTGGATCATATGGTGGTTCTATTTTTAATTTCTTTAGCAACCTCCATACTGTTTTCCAGAATGACTGCACCAATCTACATTCTCGCCAACAGTGTGCAGGTGTTGCCTTTCCCCCATATCATCATCAACATTTGTCATCTCTTGTCTTTTTAATAGTAACAATAGTTTTGCAGAGATGTGCCATTGTGTGATCCAAAAATGCACATAAGGATATTAGAGTCAACATTTGGGGAACTAGTACCATGTCAGGTAAAAGGAAAAGCCACAATGCAAGACTTTCCAAAGAGTTCTCCACACAACCCGCACTCGGAATGTACAGCATTGAACTGGGCAACGTAGTGAGACCCTGTCTCCACAAAAAAATAAAAAATATATATAGCCTGGTGTGATGGCACATGCCTGTAGTCCCAGCTACTATAGCGGCTGAGGCAGGAGGATTGCTTGATCACAGGAGGTCGAGGCTGCAGTAAGCCATGATCATGCGACTGCACTCCAAGCTGGGCAGCAGAATGAGACCCTGTCTCAAAACAAAATAAAACAAAACAAAAAGAACGTGCAGCATGCAGGAAAAAAATAAAGATCTTATTGAAATATTTGCTGAGAAAATCTTACACATCCTATCCAATCCATGAAGAGTTCTTATGTTTACCAGGACAACTCTGGAAGCTCAAGAGTCAATAAACATGTCATAGCTTGATGTAATGCTTCCCAGACCTATTTAGTTTAAAAATGCTGATCTTTTATGTCTAGTAACATCTATGAAGACCTGAAAGTATTTTCAGAACCATTTGTATTGCATTTACTAAACTTACAGTTTAAGTCAATTAGGTTCAAATGAGATTAAAGCTGGTGAATTTTCTTTCTTCCCAATCCAATTTAAACAACATATGTCTGGAGTCTTTCTCTCAAATGTCATTAAACTGTAAATTATTTTACAACTTCTCACCAGTGAGTAAGTGAAAATATGAGTCCTGGAATTTGTGTAATGTGCACATTTGGATGAATACTAATTTTTGAAATGTAGATGAAGTATTAACATGAAACAATGAACAAACACCTTTTTATTTAGTATATCTACACTAATTTGTGTGCATACATCTGTGAAAGTATTATATATACATTACATAATATAAAAAATAATTGCTAGTAAATTCATAAGTTGCCTTATTTCCTTACAGTCCTACTTTTAAATCTCATTTCAATCTTCTTTTTAATCTTGTGTTTTTAAAACGTAGGACTCAGTGTCTTAAAATATAGTAGGAAAACTGGAAATTCAAAAAGAATTTTTAATAATTGTTAGGTGCTATTGAATGAGTTGTGTTTCCAGAAAAATGTGTATGTTGAAATCCGAACCCCCAAGACCTCATAATATGGCTGTATTTGTAAATAGGGTCTTTAAAAAAGTGATTACGGTAAAATAAGGTCACCAGGGTGGGCCCTGATCCAATAGGACTGGTGTCCTTATAAGAAAACAAGATTGACTGGGCATGGTAGCTCATGCCTGTAATTCCAGCATTTGGTAAGGCTGAGGAGGTTGGATTACTTGAGTCCAGGAGTTTGAAACCAGCCTGGGTAACATGGTGAAACCCCATCTCTACAAAAAATTAAAAAAGAAAACAATTAGCTTGGCATGGTGGTGCATACTTATAGTCCCAGCTACTTGGAAAGCTGATGTGGGAGGATCACCTGAGCCCATGAAGCAAAGGTTGCAGTGAGCCATGATAGTACTACTGCACTCCAGCCTGGGGAGCAGAGTGAGATCCTTTATCCAAAAATAATAATAATAATAGACTGGGCACGGTGGCTCACGCCTATAATCCCAGAACTTTGGGAGGCCAAGGTGGGTGGATCACTTGAGGTCAGGGGTTCGAGACCAGCCTGGCCACCATGGTGAAACCTCATCTTTACTAAAAATACAAAAAATTAGCCCAGCATGGGGGTGGATGCCTGTAATCCCAGCTACTTGGGAGGGTGAGGCAAGATAATTGCTTGAACCTGAGAGGTGGAGGTTGCAGTGAGCCAAGATAGTGCCATTGCGCTCCAACCTAGGCAACAAGAGTGAAACTCTGTCTCAAATAATAATAATAATAATAATAAATTTTAAAAAGAGGAGATTAAGACACAGACACCACACACAGATGGATGACCATATAAGGACACAGGGAGAAGATGGTATCTACGAGCCAAGGAGAAAGGCCTGACAAGGAACCAGCCCTGTCTACACCTTGATCTTAGCCTTCCAGCTCCAGGCCTGTGGGGAAATAAACATCTGTTGTTTATGCACCCCGGTCTGTAGAACTTTGTTATGGCAGCCCAAGCTGACTAATACTGTAGGTATAAAGAATTCTATGAAAATGAAACACATTTTAAAATCATAAAGTTATTTACACCAAGCTGGTCTTAGGGTTCCCTGGAAAACAGAATTTGAGAAGAACACTTGTACATGGAAGGTTTGGTGGGGAGAATGCTTTTTTTTTTTAATTTTTATTTTGAGACAGGGTCTTGCTCTGTCACGCAGGCTGGAGTGCAATGGTGCAATCTTGGCTCACTGCAGCCTCTACCCTCTGGGTTCAAGCAATTCTCCCACTTCATCTTCCTGAGTAGCTGGGACTACAGGTATGTGACACCATGCCCAGCTAATTTTTGTGTTTTTAGTAGAGACGAGATTTTGCCATGTTGACCAGGCTGGTCTTGAACTCCTGACCTAAGGTGATTCACCCATCTTGGCCTCCCAAAATGCTGACATTACAGGCATGAGCCACCATGCCCAGTCAGGAGAGTGCTCTTAAACAACGTTCATAGGCATTGAATTGAAAGGCTGAGACCTGGGGAGAAGGAAAGCATCATGCCATGTAGGTGCAGCAGGGGTCTCCGCTGGGAGTACTAAAGTGTCTCCTGCAACTCTTTAAACCTGGAACAAATCCCTAAACTGTGGGTGACACCCGTCATCAAACATCATGAGTGGTAGATACAAAGTATGTCAGATTAGTGTCTTCTATCCTTCTTCAAAGGTATTCCTCATTGCACTCAAGTTAACAGAAATAGTTCTATGACCATGGTGGTCTCTAGATAAGATCACTGGTGTTTTGAAACAGCACCTCATCACCAAGTCATTGATTCACTTAAGCAGACTTGAGAGGAGATACCGCCCTTCCTTTCTCCTTGGCATCTGATATGGTTTGACTTTGTGTCCCCATCCAAATCTCATTTTGTAGCTCCCATAATTCCCATGTGTTGTGGTGGGGACATGGTGGGAGATGACTGAATTATGAGGAAGGGTCTTTCTCGTGCTGTTCTTGTGATAGTGAATGGGTCTCATGAGATCTGACGGTTTTTAAAACAGCAGTTGCCCTGCACAAGCTCTTTTTGCCTGCTGCTATCCATGTAAGATGTGACTTGCTCCTCCTTGCCTTCCATCATGATTGTGAGGCATCCCTAGCCATGTGGAACTGTAAGTTCAATTAAATCTCTTTCTTTTGTAAATTGTCTAGTCTTGGGTGTGTCTTTATCAGCAGCATGAAAATGCACTCATACAGCATCTCTACTACTGCCTCCATGGAAATCAGTACAGAATTTCCTTCAAACGCTAACAATAGCACTACTATATCATCCAAGAATCCCACTGCTGGGTATTTATCCAAAAGAAAGGAAGTCAATATTTGAAAGGGATACCAGCACCCCCATGTTTGGGGTGCAACACATATCAAACACAGTGATGTGTGAAATATTGTTTTCATTGGTGCTACTGATCTCAATATAAAAATGCAGTTATGATAATCACATGTTATCATACAGGTGAGAAACTGGGAAAAGACTCATAGCATTTAGAAACTATGGATATTCACTAATTAGATGCACTAATTAGCCAGATTGAGAAATGATGGTTAATCCATTCATACTCATATTGCAGCACTTTTCCCAATAGCCAAGATGTGAAATCAATCTAAGTGTCTATCAATGGATGAATAGATAAAGAAAATGTAGTTTATATACACAGTGAATTACTATTCCACCTTTAAAAAAAAAAGAGGAAATTCTGTCATTTGCAACAACATGGATGGAACTGGAGGACATTATGTTAAGTAAAATAAGCATTCTGCATGTTCTCACTTGTATGTGGAAGCTACAGAAGTGGATCTCATGGAGGTGCAGAATAGAATGGTGGTCACCAGTCGCTGAAAAGAGTAGTGGGATATGGGAGAAAAAAGGGATGGTTAATAGGTACAAAAATACAGTTTGATACAAGTAATGAGACCTGGTGCTTTGTAGCACAATAGGATTAATATAGTTTATGGTTTATTGTATATTTCCAAATAGAAGAGCATATTTGAAACCTTCCTAACACAAAGTAGTGATAAAAGTTTGAAGTAACTGATATCCCGATTACCCAGATTTGAACATTACACCTTGTATGCCTGTATCAAATATCACAAGTACCCCATAAATATGTACAACTATGATGTATCCATTAAAAATGTTTTAAAAAGAAAGTTATATCCACTCTGTTCCACACTATTAGTTTTGTCTGACATGTGTAAATTCAATGTTTTTACATACATATCTGACTGTAAAATACATATGCCCCACAGACATTTTAATAATAAACATATATATTTGTATATTTCTCTCTCATTAAATTTCATATGTAAATAATAGTTTTACATTTTGTAGCTATTTGGATTTTTCACTTGTATTTTTCCAGGCATTTTGATCAGAATTTGGGGGAAGACATATCACACACAGTGATGTGTGAAATATTTTCATTGATATTTCCCATCTCAATATAAAAACGTGGTTACGATAATCAGGCGTTACAATACAGGGGAGGGTTTGTGACAACCTCATAGCATTTAGAAACTAAGGATATTAGTTAATTATATGCACTAATTAGCCAAATTGAGAAATAATGGTTAATTTATTCATACCAGCTTTTGGAAACATGAATTAGAGGAGATGGAAAGTATGAAGACAGTTAATACAACTCATTGGCCTTTAGCATCCAAAAGCCTCATGTGTGGAACATCTCCTAAAGAGTGTGGCTTGTCACCTTACAGCATACTGTTATTTCATGGCTGGAGATAGAGATCACCAAGTGTTTAGTATTTCTTCCTAAGCAGGTCTTAACCAAACCATAGATACATAGGTAGATAGATAGGTAGATAATAGGTAGTTCATAGATGAATAGATATAGAGAAATAGTAGATAGATGATAGATAGTAGATAGGAAGATGGTGGATAGATTATAGTTGGACAGATAAATATAGTTAGACAATAGATAGACATAGATAGATGATACACAGATATAGATAGATGATAGATAGATATTAGATAATGATAGATAGATAGATAGATAGATAGATAGATAGATGATAGATAGATAGGTAGATGATAGATAGATAGATGCTGATAATAGAACAGAGCCCATAAGAAACAGAGCTAGGCTTCAGAAAAAATCATGTTGCCCCTGAAGCATGCAGTGAATGAGTAGGGGATTGAGAAACAAATTCACTGAGAAGAGTAACTTTGCATTATTTTTTTCCATGAATCACTTCTAAGAAAAAGATACACATAGGCTAAACTCTTTTTTAGGCAGCCAAAGATTATTTGTTTTCTTTTCCTTTTTTTTTTTTTTTTTTCAGTACTTAGATTACCACATGTTAAGAAGGATATACATAGGCTAAACTCTTTTCAGGCAACCAGTGATTTTTTTTCCAGTATTTAGATTACCATGTGATGAGAAGGACAGACAATCAGACTCATTGCCACTCAATTGTGAAAAAGTCCACATGTTGTGCTATGTTTTATATACACGAATTTGCAATGAAGCTGAAGACGTAAGTATAGAATGTTGTTTGTGTCTGAATGGACAGGAAGTCATAGGTGGTGGCATATTAACCAGTCGTATAGTTGTCAATCGCATGACAGGTTTGCATGGTTTGCAGGTTTGAATGGTTTGCAAACACTGACTTGTAGAGATTCCTGAAAGTTCCAGCATAATAAAAGAAATGCCTATGAAATCTGTGAAGATGTTTAAAATGTAAGAAAGAGAAACAATCTATACAAAGATAACGGGAAACATACTCCTGTTAAAAAGACTTAGAAACGGAAATGGGAGAAAGCTTAGATGGTTTGAATCACTAGGGTTCAGGAGCTGGGGACCAGCCTGGGCAACATAGCAAGACCTTATCTCTACTAAAATGTTTAATTATTAGCCAAGTGTGGTGGTAGACACCTACAGTCCCATCCAAGGGGAGACTGAGGCAGGAGGATCATTTGAGACTGGGAGGTAGAGGGTGCACAGTGAGCCGTGATTGCACCACTGTACTCCAGACTGAGCAACAGGGCAAGACTCTGTCTCAAAAAAAGGAGTGGTGGAAGAAAGGAGGAGGGAAGAAAGGAGAACAATGAAAGAGAGAAAAAGGAAGGGAGGAAAGAAAGGAAGGAGAACAAAGAAAGGGAAAGATAAAGAGGAAGGAAGGAATGAAGGAAGGAAGGAAGGCAGGAAGGAGGGAGGGAAGGAGGGAGGGAGGGAAGGAGAGGGAGGGAATGAAAGAAGGAAACAAGGAAGGAAAGGAGAGAGAGATGTGGCATGGTATGTAGAGAGTGAACACTCAGCTCTTATTAGTTCTTTCTAAAACTGCCAACCAACAGTGTCCCCCCGCCTCAGCAGGGGATCCACCTAGTTCCACCGCCCTCTCTCAGTTCTCTTTCTGTCTCTATCTTCTCTCTGTCAAAGTTCTTTCACACCAGTGTGAGGAAATGTCCCTGATTGTCTTCACTCAACATGACCTATCTCTTCTTGCCAAACAGTTGCTACCATCATGCATCTCTCATTTATCTTATGCCAAAAAACTGGGTCCTTTGATTTAATGGAAAGGGACATCTCAGAGCTTTACTTCTATCTGCGACGTGTGTGCATCATAGAATTACAAAACTACTGTGAACATACACTTCCCATAAAGAAATATATGGTGCTTGCTATGTTCAGAAAATGTCCTATGCACTTTATAAATAATAATTTAGATGATTGTATATTTTATCTTGTATTAATCATAAGTAGTTAAATCAATCTCAATCTCATAACAGCTGAAAAGATTGAGTGATGTTAAATAACTAGATGATATACGTATATAATATTGCATAGAAAAGTTTACAAATGTAATTATTAATGCATATGTAATTATTAATACTTTGTATTTAATATATTAATAATATAGTCCTGTGAAATAGAAATTCCAGAGCAGTCATGACTGACAGAGTTTATATGTTTGAGATACCAGAATGCCCACTGACATTTTATCAGCCAGTTTCTAAGTATGGGCATACAAGTGGGAAAGAGCAATGCATCGCACAAGATCTGGGGTAAGCATTGTACTTATTATTGAGCCACTTAAAAGATGTCTTCATCTTATAATCAGAATAAACATATTTAAATTACGGAAGGAGGGAGTGACGATTGAATTGTCTTACTGTGTTTTTAAAATAAAATATTAATAAAATGTGACGTTCATGTGCTTAAGAGAGTAAGCTGCTATTTACTGTTGAAGATAGAAGCCTTGAAATGACTTTTGTTCAATATAGACATACCACTAGCTACTCACACTTTAAGCATTGAGCATTTAAGCATCCATATGACTGAGTGCAGCTGTTTTGTCAACACATTAGTCCAAAAAAATAAAAAAGAAAGAAAGAAAAACCAACCCAAACTCTGACAGCACTTAAGCATGTTACATGTAAATGCTTATGTTTACAATGGCTACTTGGCATTTCAAAATGATTACAAATTGCACTGAACAAGCTAAGCACGAATTTTGCATTTCAGTGATCTGCCTTTCAGTATTTACATCATCTCTAAAATAATTTCTCAGTGATGGCTGAGTGGTTCTACATGTTAGGCCCATGTGGGTCACTGGTTCATTTTTGAGTCATTTATACCGGCAAGAAATTGCAGCTCCTAGAGATTTATGCTAGCACAGTATACAAGCAACATTAATTACCCTTCCTTAAGATCAACAATTTTTAGTTTATTATTAAGAAAGGTAATTAGATTACTGTAACCACTGACAAGCAATTAGTTCCAAACATTACATTTTTAGCTTGTAGAATGAACTTAACCCAGGGATATTTCTGTATTTAGTGCAGCACAGTTTTATGATTTTTTTCAGCTCTTCATGTTTATCCAGATTTTCCATACTTGTAAACAGAGCATTTGCATACTGTCCCAAAATCAAATTATGTTTTAGTGAAAATAATTGGCCTGTTCACTACATTTTTATATGACTGCTTTAATCATTCATCAAAGTGTGTGAATTTCGCCAACTATAGCCAACTGGTTGTAATTTTATTGATTATTTATGTTGAGCATTAAGTAAAAATGAGCAAGCTGTAGTCATTCAGACTTGGGACACACACGCATCAGAAAGCAAGAGCTTTTCCAATTTTATGCAGGAACTTCTTCTCCCAAACTTCAAGCTCTGCAGTTAGTGGATTACAACAGCAATGGCCTTTCTTCACTTTTTTGTACCTATTAGGTATTCATGGTAAACACAAGAAAAGAGAAATTATCATTTGATTAGTAGTTTATTCAGCACTTTCTGTTATCTCAAGATTTATGTTGTTTCATCCTAGCTCAGGAAATAAACAAATTGAAGTAGAATAAAGGGAACAAACACAAGAAAGAAATGAAGTCCAGAGTGAATTTGAGCAGAATGAAATGCAAAAAATGAAATGGAAAAGGGGAATAAAAGAAAAATATTCACTCTTTTATCTGGGTTTTACAGAGAATGTGAATTTTAAAGCCACATACTAAAATGCCGTCTAAAATAGTAAATATTGAATACTTTGTTCTCTTCAACTCACTTCTATCTGTTTCTTTATTCTTCAAAGTTGTCTTTCACCATGGTCTACCACACATAGAGGAAGGCCACTTCCACAGAGGTGCTGGGATTTTGAGGGCAGTAGAAATTTCCCTGATCTAAATTGGCCACAAAGATGTCTGAGATGCCTGGGTCATCAGTCATTCTTTGGCTTGAGAACTTGGAGGCTCTCATGGAGATGAGAATGTATTTCACGAAAAGGAAAAAAAAAAAAATGCAAGAAACAAAAGATCTGGGTAGGTGATTGGTCAAGTTTATGTTTCTGGACATCTATTATTTCCACTTTTTGCAGAGAGAATAAACAAAGAAGAAAGGGGGGGTGTCATCTGTGGAGTGTAGCTTGACCAGTGCCCATGAGCTCCAGTTTGCCTATGATGTGATAAGGTATAGATAGATAAATAGATAGATAGATAGATAGACAGATGATAGCTAGACAGATGATAGATAGATGATAGATGCATAGATGATAGACAGTTGATAGATGGATAATAGAGATAGATAGGTAGACAGACAGATAGATGATAGCTAGATAAACCGATGATAGATAGATGACAGATAGATGGATAGATATATGGTAGATAGATAAGTGATAGATATAGATAGATGGATGATAGACAGATAGATGATTGGTAGACTAATGATTGATAAACGATAGATAGACTGATGATAGATAAATTACAGATAGATGATAGATGGATAAATAGATGATAGTTATAGATAAATAGATAATAGATGATGATAGATAGATGACACATGGTGATAGACGACAGGTGGATGGATAGATAGATATTTGATAGATAGATGATCAATAGATAATAGATAGATGGACAGATGGCAGATAGATAGTAGATAGACGGCCAGAGAGATGATAGACAGATGGTAGATGATACATAATAGATGAATAGGTAGATGATAGATGGATAGATAAATGGATAGATAGATAAATAGATGATAAGCAGATGAGATTGGGTGTAGTGGTTCACGCCTGTAATCCCAGCACTTCGGGAGGCTGAGATGGGTGGATCACCTGAGGTCAGGAGTTTGAGACCAGCCTGACCAACATGGTGAAACTCTGTCTCTATCAAAAATACAAAAATTAGCTGGGAGTGGTGGCGCATGCCTGTAATCCTGGCTACTTGGGAGGCTGAGGCAGAATAATCACTTGAACCTGGGAGGTAGAGGTTGCAGTGAGCCAAGATTGTGCCACTGTACTCCAGCCTGGATGACGGAGTGAGACACTGTCTCAAAAATAAACAAAAAAACAAAAAAAGACAAACAGATAGATGAGATAGATACATATAGATCGATATAGATAAATGTAAAGAGATAAATACAGATGCAGGGATAAATGAAGATAGATATAGATGCAAATATAAATATATATAGACACGTGTGTGTGTGTGTGTGTGTGTGTCTTATAATGTTTCCACTCATCTAATTAAACCTTGACTGATTGATACAATATTAACCTATATTTATTTATCTAAACCTATACATAGACTACATATAATATTCATAGATATATTGATTAAATATGTATAGATAAATATATATATAATAACCAGTTGTGTGCAGTAATGGAATCAGCTTAATAATCAAATGTATCCATTCTGTAAATAAGCTTTTTCTAATCTAAAAATCTCATGAATGTTTTATTACCCAAAACTCTCCCCATTTATTTATCCAAACACTCTATCATCAAAAGCTAATGCATGCCTAGTGTATACAACACCATCAGAGATATAATTATAGCTCTAATGAAGAAAACATGAACAATGCCCTTCAAAATCATATTTATTCATGAAGAGGATCATGATCAGACAATTAAGAAATTAGCTCTAAGAACTTTGGAAAGGCACATTTAAAGAAGCCTGATGGTTAGATAAATTGATTGCAACTGAGATCATTGAAAAACCTGAGCCTTTTACTGGACAATCAAAATAGAAACACTTAGGGAGAGAAGGCATAAAGGATATTCAAAGAGTAATGCTCTTTATTACCATTCGATCACTAAATGCCAGGCATCACCATGTAATTTTTAATACATAGTTCACTCTTACACAAATACACTTCAGGATTCCCTATTTGAAGATGATGTTACAAAGGTATCACAGCTGGGAGTTCATGTGATTGACATGATGCATTTCCCAAGCTTTTCCCTTCCATTCATCCAATAAATATTTACGATTGCTTACTTTGCATGTTACCATAATTTTCTGTTCCAACAGAGTCCATCTAGGCATAGCCCAAAATGGTGGAGATTAGAGTGTGGAGACTGCAGCTAGGTAGATTTGGGACAAAACACAGAGGTGCCTAGATTTAACTGCCTGCATGGATTGACTACCATTGATTCTCCAAGTCCTGCTGAAGTGCCTGGACTTAATTCTTTATGTAAAGTAGAACAATTGATAGCTCCCTGTTAAGTGATTCTCTTCTAAGAGGGTCAGGTTTTGAATAATCAAGAGGATCCTTATTCAAAGGATCGTTCTGAATAAAGAACTGTGTTGTTTCTCTTGTGAATTGTTTTCTGGGGAAGCAGCAAATATCAAGTTTGATTTGAGAAGAACTGGAATGCCTACTATAATAACTGGCATGGGAAGAACAAAAAATTAGTTATACAAAGATGTAACCTTAGAAATGACAGCAGGCAGAGTTGGATGTAATGGGAAATTCTACAAACCTGTCCAGAAAGACATTGCTTTCACGTTATTTAAAATATATGTATCAGGACAGAGAGACATATGTGCAATGTTTCAGTTAGTGCAATGAGACTGGTATAAGCTGAAAAAGGACAGAGAATGACTCAACATTGTTAAGGAAAGAATGAGAGTAGAACACTGAGCTAGCACACAGACAGTTCTCTTAATATTTTATTTCCTCCAAGACAAAGACAAACAAGACGGTACTGAGCATGAGAAATGAAACTGCAGAAGTTTCTGTGTTCTCATATTGGAGTCAAGAGAGTGTGCTTGTTTGCTCATGAGAAAAACAGAAAGACTCGTGGTGAAATAAGAACATGAAAGAAATCCATAACCAGGTAGAGATTAAAGTGTTTGATAAAAGTAGGCACATTTGATCTATTAAAATATGAGCCAGGCAAAGTCAAAATACGGATAATTCTTTCAGGTTGATCAATTAGAGATCAACCCTTCTTCTAGTGGGTTTCATGTTCTCAGTGAAGTTTAAGGCATTGTCTTCAGGGAGAGGGCTTGAGGGTCCTGTTGTAAAAATATTTCAAGTGGAGAGAAAGACATTGGAAATAGTCGTCTCTGAAGGACAGCGTTTCCGTAAGAAGATGAGCGGACAAAGCACAGGTGGTACACACAAACAGAACTGAAACCAGACACCACATGATTAGCTCAATAAAGTCAGGAAAGGCTTTCAATAAAATCCAACATTCCTTCAGGTAAGAAACCCTCAAAACACCGGGCATCAAAGGTACGTACCTCAAAGTAATAAGAGCCATCTATGACAAACCCATAGCCAGCATCATACTAAATGGACAAAAAATATTCCCCTTGAAAACCAGAAGAAAACAAGGATATCCTCTCTCACTATTCTTATTCAACATAGTACTGAAAGTCCTGGCCAGAGTAATCAGGCAAGAGAAAGAAATAAAAGGCATCCAAATAGGAAGATACTAAGGCAAACATTCTCTGCAGATGATATGATTCTATACCTAGAAACCATCATAGACTCTGCCCAAAGGCTCCTAGACCAGATAAACAACTTCATCAAAGTTTCAGGACACAAAATCAGTGTACAAACATAAATAGCATCCTATACATGAACAACATCCAAGCTGAGAGCCAAATCCAGAGCACAGTGCCATTCACAACAGCCACAGAAAGAATAAAATAGCTAGGAATACAGCTACCTAGGCAGGTGAAAGCCCTACAATGAGAATTACTAAGCTCTGCTCAAAGAAATCAGAGATGACACAAACAAACGGACAAAATGTTCCATGCCCGTGGATTGAAAGAACCAACAATGCCAAAATGGCCATACTACCCAAAGCAATTTACAGATTCAATGCTATTGCTATCAAACTATCAATGACATTCTTCACAGAACCAGAAATAACTTTTAACAGTCATATAGAACCAAAAAACAGCCTGAATAGTCAAAGCAATCCTAAGCAAAAAGAACAAAGCTGGAGGCATCACATTACCTGACTTCAAACTAAACTACACAGCTACAGTAACTAAGACAGAATGCTACTGGTACAAAATAGACACATAGCCCAATGGAACAGGTTAGAGAACCCAGAAATAAAGTCACACACCTACAACCATCTGATCTTAAGCAAAGCTGACAATAACAAGCAATGGGGAAAGAACTCCCAATTCAATAAATGGTGCTGGGATAAGGGCCTAGCCATAGGCAGAAGGCTGAAATTGGACCCCTATCTTTCATTAAATACAAAAATCAACTCAAGATGAATTTAAGACTGAAATGTAAAACCGAAAACAATAAAGACTGTAGAAGAAAACCTAGGAAATACCATTCTGGACTTCAGCCCTAGCAAAGAATTCATGATGAAGACTCTAAAAGCAATGGAAAGAAAAACAAAAATTGACAAGTGGGACCTAATTAAACTAAAGAGTTTCTGCACAGCAAAAGAAACTATCAACAGAGTAAGCAGATAACATATAGAATGAGAGAAATTATTTGCAAACTATCCTTCCAACGAAGGTCCAATATCCAGAACCTATTTGACTGGCTTAAAAAAATAAAGGAACAAACAAATCAACAAGCAAAAAGCAAACAACTCCATTAAAAATGTGAAAGGGGGCCAGGCGCAATGGCTCACACCTGTAATTCTAGCACTTTGGGAGGCCGAGGCAGGCGGATTGCCTTAGCTCAGGAGTTTGAGACCAGCCTGGAAGCCTGGGCAACATGGTGAAACCCCGTCTCTACTAAAATACAAAAAATTAGCCAAGCGTGGTTGTGCACACCTGTAGTCCCTGCTACCCAAGAGGCTGAGGTAGGAGAATCGCTTGAACCTGGGAGCAGAGGTTGTAGTGAACCGAGATCACACCACTGCATTCCAGCCTGGGCGACAGAGTGAGACTCTATCTCAAAAAACAAACAAACAACAACAAAAGCTGTGCACAGGACATGAATAGGCACTTCCTAAAAGGAAAACATACACATGGCCAACAAGCATGTGAAAAAATGCTCAGCATGACTAATCATTAGGGAAATGCAACTCAAAACCACAGTGAGAAACCATCTCACACCAGTCAGAATGGCTATGATTAAAAAATAAAAAAATAATAGATGCTGGTGAGGGTGCAGAGGAAAGGTAATGCTCATACACCACCAGTGGGAATGTAAACTAGTTCCACCACTATTAAAAGAAGTCAGGAGATTTCTCAACAAACTTAAATAGAACTACCATTCAACCCGGCAGACCCATTATTGGATAGACATCCAAAGGAAAATAAATCACTCTGCCGTAAAGAAACATGCATACGTATGTTCATTACAACACTATTTACAATAGCAAAGACATGGAATCAACCTAGATGCCCATCAACAGTGGACTGGATAAGGAAACTGTGATGCATATACACCATGGAAGAGTGTACAGCCATACATGAGAATGAGATCATGTCTTTTGTAGCAACATGGACAAAGCTGGCAGCCATTATCTTAAGTGAATTAATCCAGGATTAGAAAACCAAATACTGCATGTTCTCACTTATAAGTGGGAGCTAAACACTGAGTACACATGGACACAAAGACAAGAACAATAGACACCAGGACCTACTTGAGGGTGGAGGGTGGGAGGAGGATGAGGATTGAAAAACTCCTGTAGGATCTTATGCTGATTACCTGGGTGCCAAAATTATCTGTACAACAAAACCCCATGCCACACAATTTACCCATGGAACAAACCAGCACATATAACCCTTGAACCTAAAATAAAAGTTGGAAAGAAGGCAGAGAAGAAAAGGAAAGAAAGAAAAGTGATATAGGCCACATGCCATGGCTCATGCCAGTAATTCTAGTGCTTTGGGAGAGGGAAGCAGGGGGATTGTTTGAGGCCAGGAGCTGTAGGCTGTAGTGGCCTATGCTCATGCCACTGCACTCCAGCCTGGGTGACAGAGCAAGACCGTGCCCACTCTCAAAAAAAAGATCGGGCATGGTGGCTCATGCCCACAATCCCAGCACTTTGGGAGGCCAAGATGGGCAGCTCACTTGAGGTCAGGAGTTTGACCAGCCTGGCCAACATGGTGAAACCCTGTCTCTACTAAAAATACAAAAAAATTAGCCGGGCATGGTGGCAGATGCCTGCAATCTTAGCTACTCAGGAGGCTGAGACAGGAGGATCACTTGAACCCAGGAGGCAGATGTTGTAGTGAGTTGAGATTGCATCAGTGCATTCCAGCCTGGGTGACAGAGCGAGACTGCATCAAAAAAAAGAAGAAAAGAAAAAAGAAAAGAAAAGAGAAGAGAAGGGAAGGGAAGGGAAGGGAAGAGAAGGAAAGGAAAGGAAAGGAAAGAAGGAAGGAAGGAAGGAAGGAAGGAAGGAAGGAAGGAAGGAAGGAAGGAAGGAAGGAAGGAAGGAAGGAAGGAAGGAAGGAAGGAAAAATGTTGTATCATATATATACACAATGGAATACTATTCAGCTATAAAAAAGAATGAAATCATATATTTTGCAGCAACATGCATAGAACTGGAGGTCATTGTCTTAAGTCAAACAATGCAGAAACAGAAACTCAAATACCACATATTCTCACTAATAAGAGGGAGCTAAATAATGTGCAGACATGGACATAGAGAGTGGAATATTAGTCACTGGAGGCTCAGAAGGGTGTGAGGGTGGAAGTAGAGAGAAGGATGAGAAATCACTTAGTGGGTACCATGTACAATATTCTGGTAATGGTTACACTAAAAGCGCAGGCTGTGTCGCTCTAAAATATATCCATGTAGCAAAACTGCACTTGTATCCCTTATATTTATTCAAATATTTAAAAGACGAATATTAGCATTTCTGGAGAGTGGGAAGCCATTGGATAAACCTGTCTTTGCCTGTAAAGTGAGATCATTCTTCATGATTATGTGTTTTGTATGTTGTGTGTGTCCGTATTTTGGGCAATGTTGAAATATTCAAGTATAGTCAGAAATTGGTCAAATAACTGGTTGAACCAGATATATGGTTTATTCAGGCAAGTAGGAGAGGAGAAGGGCAAAGATGAAAATCATGTGCTCAAAGGAGTGATTTTAATGGAGGACTTTGGATTTTAGGCTAAGAAGATAAACAGAAAGGACTTTTAAAAGAGAGAGAAAGATTTGTGAAAATTAAGGAGAAGATGTACTGCTAATAGACAAGGAAAGAAGAAACAATGCTCAGGCTTTCTGTTTCATTTCTAAATATTTTTAAAAATAACTAAAAGAGCATAATTGATTGTTTGTAACACAAAAGATAAGTGCTTGAGAGAATGAATACCCCATTCTCCATGATGTGATTATTATGCATTGCATACGTACATCAAAGTATCTCACATACTCCATGAATAGATACACCTACTGTATTAGTCCATTTTCATGCTGCTATGAAGAAATAGCCAAGACTGGGTAATTTATAAAGAAAAAGACATTTAATGGAGTCACAGCTCCACATGGCTGGGGAGGCCTCACAGTCATGGCAGAAGGTGAAGGACCAGCAAAGACACGTTTTACATGGTGGCAGGCAAGAGAGCATGTGCAGGGGAACTTCCCTTTATAAAACCATCAGATCTCCTGAGACTTATTCACTATCAGGAGAACAGCACAGGAAAGATGTGCCCCCATGATTTCATTACCTCTCACCAGGTCCCTCCCACTACATGTGGAAATCATGGGAGCTACAATTCAAGATGAGATTTGGGTGGGGACACAGCCAAACCATATCGCCTACTATGTACCCACAAAAATAAAGAATAAAAATAAATAAATTTGAGCCTCTCAGGAAAAAAAAGTCAGTTAACTTGCTTTTATAACTCCTGTAGCATGAATCACAATCACATTTAGAATCCTATATTGACTCTGAAATACAGACACAAGACCTTAAATTTTCCCTTTCTCAACCTCTCGTGAATTCATCCACAACCAATTTAATTATCATTGCAGTTTTGTAAAAAATGGAAAAATGAAACCAGTTCTAAAATAAACATTTTTAAAACAAAATATAACCTTTCTTAAAAAATCTATAAATTATAAAATTGTCTAGTCTCTGAGCCTGTGTATTAAATGAATCAACATATGTTCCTTGCTCAGCCCCAAGGACAATAGCAAGCTCTATTGCATTGAGTTTCAAAATAAGCTGATGCGTGATTTAGAAAACCATCAGACCAACTCCTTCTGTTGTAATATATTTTGAATTAGAGAAGCATGTGCATTTTTAAACTTAGCTAATTTCCATGCAGATCATGTATGTACATATGCAGCAGGGGTGTCATTTGTTTTGCACTTCAAATTCTTTTACTTTATAGCAGCATACTTCTTTAAGTTACATTTCTTTTTTTCCTGGAACCTGAGAATGATTAAATTAAAACACTGCTGTTTTGTTTGCTAGAATGAACATTTGGAAAGTGTCCTAAAATCATTACTACTTTCATTAACATCCTAATAAGATATGAAGAAACACACATGTGCGCGCGCACGCGCACACACACACACACACACACACACACACACGGAGAGAATCTAACAAGAAAATGTTTTAGAAAAAAATATTTGGGCCGGGGAACGGTGGCTCACGCCTGTAATCCCAGCACTTGGAGAGGCCAAGGCGGTCGGATCACAAGGTCAGGAGATCAAGACCATTCTGGCTAACACGGTGAAACCCCGTCTCTACTAAAAATACAAAAAATTAGCCGAGTATAGTGGTGGGCGCCTGTAGTCCCAGCTACTCGGGAGGCTGAGGCAGGAGAATGGCGTGAATCTGGGAGGCGGAGCTTACAGTGAGCAGAGATGGCGCCACTGTAGTCTGGGTGACAGAGCGAGACTCCGTCTCAAAAAAAAAAAAAAAAAAAAAATTGTATCATTTCTTTGATTAGATTTAATATAGCACTTGAAAATGTGAAAGATCTTTTTTCTTTTTTTTAAATTTATAGACTTTTGTATTTTCATGTCTAAATAACAGAATCTTGGTTGCTTCAAAATGGCATATAATCCAAAATAGTTCCACTGAATTCAGAAAGAAAACTATATTTGTAAAAATATAATAATCTCCAACCCTCTGAATTCATCACATTGAAAATACCATTCCACTAGCTTCAGACATCCAATTTTGATTTTGTGAAGAAAGCTGTTTAATTAATTGCCACTTATTTTAATAAAAAATATTGAAAGTGGTTTTACAATTTTGTTTTTACTTTCTAAAAAAATCCTCCACTTTTAAACTTTCACTTAGACTTGATTCTAAGATTCTTATGGATATTAATGCTTTAAAAGTTCATCTTTTTCCTCAAAGTTCAAGTTGTTTTTAGGAAAAAGTTTGGTTCAAATAACTTATGGGACCATGTTATCAAAAGCAAAATCGTATTACACTGGGATTTCCGTTCTGTCCATTGAATAAGAGAAATGATTCTTTTCTGCATACGACTAAAACTAACTCTCAAATACAGGTTAGCTTTAAAATTGTATATTCCATTAATTACTTGATATGTTAAAATAGTTTGTTAATAACAGCATCTTGACAAAAGAGAT
Source organism: Rhinopithecus roxellana (assembly GCF_007565055.1). NCBI lineage: Eukaryota > Metazoa > Chordata > Mammalia > Primates > Cercopithecidae > Rhinopithecus > Rhinopithecus roxellana. The sequence continues at coordinate 70,710,273 of NC_044555.1, forward strand.
GTATCCTGTAGCTGTTGAAATATATGAAGTGACATAAGCTGCTTTCTTTGGGAAGCTTAAAAAGAACTGTTTTATTAAACATGAGTGTCAGAGCTTGACATTTCATTTCAGTGAATAGTCATCAATCTCTATCATGAATGTTACATTTAGAGAATAAATTTTTTAAGAAAAAAAATAATCTTTTTCCGGTTCCCCATTTTAAAATATTTTACTATGTCAAAGTGAAAAAAATATATACATCTTATTTCTGTTTAACCAAAAAAAAAAAAAAAAAAAAAAAAAAAAAAAGGATTAATCCAAATCACCATGGGACAAGGATTTTTTTTTTTTAATTTTGTGAAATTGCTAAGTAATGAAAGAACATGCCGGGAAGAAAAACTACCTGAGAGTAAGAAAAATGCGTATAATATTTTATTGTATATTTAAGGTATACACTGTATATTTTGTAAGTATATTTGAAATATGCCTATATATGACTATATATCATCATATATGTTTAGTCTTGTTTTACCATTCTTCTTATTAAAAAGTGACATTGGCTGGGCATGGTGGCTCATGCCTGTAATCCCAGCCCTTTGGGAAGCCCAGGCTGGTGGATCGCCTGAGGTCAGGAGTTCAAGATCAGCCTGGCCAACACAATGAAATTCCATCTCTAGTAAAAATACAAAAATTAGCCAGGCATGGTGGCAGGCACATGGAATCCTAGCTACTCGGGAGGCTGAGGCAGAAGAATCACTTGAACCTGGGAGGTGGAAGTTGCAGTGAGCCAAGATTGCACCACTGCACTCTGGCCGGGACGCCAGAGTGAGACTCTGTCTTAAAAAAGAAAAAAAAGTGCCATTGATAACTAATATTACTATCAATATTAAATAAAGTTGTAGTTCAAACAGCTCAGTGACTTCACAGGAGAAGAGTAACCCAGTTTGATAAGCAACTGCTTTCTTCTATTATGACTGCCATTAAGGTAATAATCTCTCCCTGTCTGCATCCTCTGCCCAGAAGAATCATCTCATAGCTCCTGCTTGGTCAGCTTCTCCATTTCCTTTACATCTGCCCCAATTTCTCCTTGTGTTTACATTGCAACTCTCTCCCCTTACCCAGGACTCCTCTGTGACTTGTTCTGCCTGCCCTTTTCCTTACCATGTGTCTTGTTCAAACATAGGGTCTCTTCGTTTCTTAGCATAATTGCTAGTGTTCATCATCTGCCTCCAATGTCTAGAACAGCTATTTGACGGGAGCAGGGATCTTGGGTATCTTTTGTTTACTGGGGTTTCTGAGGCACCTAGAACACTGTTCAATAAAGCAGTATTTATCATCAATAAATAATAATCATTGAATTGATAAATTGTAAAATTTTCCAAGAATGCACTTGTGAGTAAAGTAGGACATTAGGAGTATTTCAATCCACTCTACCAATATTAAATTCAGTGAATTGGAGACATAAACATGTTGAATGGAATATCAGCCTGACTCTAGATATTTCTCATTTTGTTTCATCTGCAATACACTGTGTGTTAAAATGTGCTAATTTTTGTATACTTTTCACCTAGTGGTTTATGTTATTTCAATTACTTGTTTAATAATAATGCATGTGGGATTTCCATTTGTATTGCTATATTAAATTTCAGCTCATTCATTATCATAAATAGATCAGTGGCCTCTGGTCTAAATAAATTGTGTCATGATTCCCTATGTACAAGAAGCATTGATCTAGTTTTTGGATATTTAGAGTGGTGTCCAACATCATGGATTTGGGGATAACAGAGTCTTGCGTTTTCTAATAAAATGGATATTTTGGTGTAAGCAGAAAAAGCATATCTGAAGAGCAAAATTGATTACAATGCACATAATATGTTGATATATAGCATAGCATAACATAATTTTATATACATTAGACCTTATTTCTTTTTTTTTTTTTTTTTGAGGCGGAGTCTCGCTCTGTCGCCTGGACTGGAGTGCAGTGGCCAGATCTCAGCTCACTGCAAGCTCCGCCTCCCGGGTTTACGCCATTCTCCTGCCTCAGCCTCCCGAGTGGCTGGGACTACAGGCGCCCGCCACCTCGTCCGGCTAGTTTTTGTATTTTTAGTAGAGACGGGGTTTCACCGTGTTAGCCAGGATGGTCTCGATCTCCTGACCTCGTGATCCGCCCGTCTCGGCCTCCCAAAGTGCTGGGATTACAGGCTTGAGCCACCGCGCCAAGGAGGATTTATTTAGTAAGTCACGAACTATATAAAAAGTGTCTAAGAAAACTCAGCAGTACTAAAGAATTTAAGAACTGTAAAATCATTATCCCACCTCAGATACTTCTAGATGAATGTGTTATGGGGTTTTTACTCTTTAAAGTTATTTTATTTATTTTATTTTTAGTGTTGCCATCCTTTGTGTGTCGTCACAGTTATTTACTCTGACATATACGGTAGTGTACTACTTTTCCTTGTCTAATAATTGCATTGATACACACAGTACACCAACATTCCATATTATACTTAGAATAGTAGAAATTAAACTGTAGCATTTTAAATAATGCTGCTTGGTGGTTCCTTGAGTGAAGACACCATGGCTTATTTAACAGCTTCTTTCTTAAAATCCATGTATGCCTAAACATCTCTTATTTTTTTTCTCTTCTTCCTTCCCTCCTTCCTTCCTTTCTTCTTTCCTTCCTTCCTCCCCTCTTCCTCTCTCCCTCCTTTCCTTCCTCCCTTCCTTCCTCTCTTCCTCCCTTTTTTCCTTCCTTCTTCCTCTCTCCCTACCTCTCTCCATCTCTCCATCTTTCTTTCCTTTCTTCCTCCCTCTCTGGCTCCCTTTTCTTCTTCCCTCTCTTCTTCCTTTCTTCCTTCCTTCCTTCCTTCCTTCCTTCCTTCCTTCCTTCCTTCCTTCCTTCCTTCCTTCCTTCCTTCCTCTGTGTCCCTCCCTTCCTTCCTCCTTTTCTCCCTCCCTCCCTTCCTTCTTCCTTTCCCTACTTCTTTCCTCCTTTCTCTCTCTTTCCTTCATTTCTCTCTTCCTTCCTTCCCTCCTTCCCTCCCTCCCTCCCTCCCTCCCTCCCTCCTTCCTTCCTTCCTTCCTTCCTTCCTTCCTTCCTTCCTTCCTTCCTTGTCTCTCTGTCTGTCTCTCTATCTCTCTCTCTGTCATTTAATCCCCCTCTCATTTCTCCCAGATTAAAATGCTACTGTGGATTTTTTTAAATGTCACTTTAGATGTCTCCTCAGTGTTCTCTATTTCTTTGAATACTGGGAAGAACATTTGACATAATATCCATCCATTAGATCAATAGGGTTATGGTTCTCCCGGTGACCTGCTAAATATCACTGGCTCAAGCACTTTCCAAATGTATCATTTTTTGTTTTGACAGAGATGAATTGCTGTCTGAACATGCATTTTTTTTTCCAGAGTCTTGCTCTGTCATCTAGGCTGGAGTGCAGTGGTGCAATCTCAGCTCACTGCAACCTCTGCCTCCTGGGCTAAAGCAATTCTCCTGCCTCAGCCTCCCAAGTAGCTGGGATTACAGGCTTGCACCACCACACCTGGCTAATTTTTGTATTTTTAGTAGAGATGGGGTTTTACCTTGTTGGCCAGGCTAGTCTTGAACTCCCGACCTCAGGCGATCCACCTACCTCAGCCTCCCAAAATGCTGGGATTGCAGGCATGAGCCACCGCACCCTGCCTGGATTTGCAACATCTTTTGACTAGCCTATGAAACTGGACCTAGTTTTCTTTTTGTCCCCTTCTCTAAGAATAGTGATTCTTTCCACAACTCTGACCATTTCTGAGTATCTCTCTCTCTCTGTCTCTCTCTCTCTCTTTTTTTTAGCACTCAGCGACATGGGCGCTACAGGCACATTTCCTTGCTTCATTTCATTGGCACTCTTGAGTGTCAATATTAAAGACACTTGAAGAGAACCATCATCAGAGGCAGAAGGAAAAGCAAACATTGAACAAATGTCTGATCTGCTGGGTCTGATGATTTCCACTTTGCACCATTTCTATGAGCTTCAACACGCTGAATAGTTTCGCATTGTCAAGCCCAAGCCTTCTCCTGTTAAAGCCGGTGTACTTGTTTGGCTGAAGTCCCAGCGGCAGAGAGGAGCGTGTGTCACGTGCATGCCAAGAAACCCATACAACCATCCCCAGCTTGCATTTCCAAAGCAGCTTCACATGCCTCTTGTAGAAGGTCACAATTTCTTATTTGACACGATCACATAAACTCCCAGTTCAACTGCAGGAATGACTTCGTTTCCCATAAAATGGCCAGTGTTTGGCAGTGGTGCTACATCCCGATCTTCTCTCGGCACTTGAAGCCAGCTCTCTCTAACCCTGCAGTCATTGGCATCTGCAATACATCAACTCACTTTCGATGGCTGGCCAGCTCCAGTGTGAGTTAGCACAGTAATTCACCATTGATGAAAAACTTTCAATGTTGAAGTTTTGATGAGGAAAGTCCTGCAAGAACAAATCTGCCTAAACTAGACATCTTGATATGTGTCTCTAAAATACATCTCTCTCTTAAAAAAATAAAAGTCCACCTACCTGTGTTCTCACATACCCCTTTTTTGAACAGTACTACTCATTACGTCCTCACTTCAAACTTTTAAAAATAGGTATTTATATACATTTTCTCAAATTACACCCTAAGCTCCTTCCTACTTTAGGTCATCTTGTGTGCTTATAACTTAGTACATACAAAATATCCAAGACATTTCTGCTCTAATTTGGGTAAACTTCCTTCTGGTTCACTCAGAAAATATTTTCTTACATCACTCCACCAAAGTATTTTGCAACATAAGTGGCCATGGTAGTCATTGAACAAGTCTTAAATGAATCATCTAAAGAGGGTGAATGTATTCAAATACATACTGGTAATAAGCAAGTAAGAGGATTTCATGGCATCTGTACTTCTGATTCACATAATGCTTTATACAGACATAATAGCTGCTTTCTACCTTTTTCTGTCATGCATTTCCTATTCACTTTCTTAGCTTATGAAGTCATTGACCTTTGCCTGTTATGATAAATCACACTTCCTTTATGTAATAAATATCTGGATTTGGGAATAGCTACAAATCTGCATGCATGCATTGCATGGGGTGAATATTTTTCCCTTTCTAGTTTATTTTTCAAGAATGAACTTGTAAGGAGCTTTGGAGAAGAGTTTCGAGGTTGCTTCTCACTAATTGAGTTCAGAGGATAGTTATATTTGTGACTCAGGGGAATGCTACCAAAAACCAATAGTGGAAGAGTCTTCTAAAATCAGATTAATTTGACAACCTCCCTCTGTCGTCATCTCTTTAAACAGTCACCTCATGCTTGCCCAATGGGCTTAGGAAAAATAAAGAAATGGTTTTAGAATTGTGGATTATTGCGTGGTAAATAATACAGACTTTCCCTTGGCAGAACTAAGAACAGTTTTCTCTGCTGTATCTGCAATGGTGACCCAGTGTGAGCCTCTAATTTAGGAGCAGACTGTATTAGTTCGTTTTCTTGCTGCTGATAAAGACGTACCTGAGACCGAGTAATTTATCAAGAAAAAGAGGTTTAATGGACTCACAGTTCCACGTGGCTGGGGAGGCCCCACAATCATGGCAGAAGGCAAAAGGCACATCTTACATGGTGACAGACAAAAGAGAATGAGAGCCAAGTGAAAGGGGAAACCATTTATAAAACCGTCAGATCTCATGAGGCTTATTCACTACCAGGAGAACAATATGGAGGAAATTGCCCCCATGATTCAATTACCTCCCACCAGGTTCCTCCCATAACACGTGGGAATTACGGGAGCTACAATTCAAGATGAGATTTGGGTGGGGACACAGCCAACCTTATCACAGACACAGGGGGACCAGGTGTTCACCTGATGGAAAGTATAGTTTATGAGATTCATTCTGTCAGAGATGAAATGAGCATTTTTCCATTTCTGCAGCAGATATTTATTCAAAACTCCTATTTGCCTCTCTCTGCTCTCATTCCTGTGATTTCAATTTCATCTGTGCCTATTCTCCATTCTATTGTCCCACATATATTTTTTTTTCTGATGAAGGAAATTATGTTATAGTGAAATAAGATAGCATCTTGATGCCTGAAATTTACAGCTTTTGCCATCACTCTGTCACCCCAAAGACGCTGGCCTTATGGAATGCTGAAAGAGTCCTCTGTGGATTCCAAGGTAAAGCCATCAGGGAGAAAGTATCTTTCAAATCTGTGCCGATTTTTCATAGAATGCTACATAGAATCCAGATGTTGTTCTTCTCACATGATCCTCACATGTTTGTTAATCAAACATGAGTAAGTAGAGGCCGTGGCTACTACTAGATGACCCACTTGCAGATTTTTGCTTCATCATGCTGTGTTTCTCAGTTCTGCATTCTTAGAAATATCATTATCCAAACTAGAAATGCTTCACTGTGAGATCCTACAGAGATCCATGGATCTACAAAGAAGTATTGCCTGTTTTATCATCCCCGCAGATCATCAGAAAAATAATTATAACAAATTAAAATCCAGTGAAATAACAACAGAAGTGAGCTCATATGCTTATGAAAATATAAACACATAAATGGTCACTGCATCATTATTCACATTAGCCAAAAACTAGTAAAAGCTCAAATGTCCGTCAACAAGGGAGCACAAATAAATGTTTAATGAATTCATAAAATTGAGTACAAGCAGTGAGAATAAATGAATATTAGAATGAAGGGACTCAAACAACTTACAATAACATGGACAAATGTCAAAAACATAATGCTGAATGAAACTAGCCAGACATAAAAGATACCTTCTACAGGGCTTTATTCACATAATATTCAAAACAGACAAAACACATTTATGATGGTAGGTATCAGAAGTGTGGTTACCATGGGGAAGTTACTAGAAGAAGAAGGAAGAAGGTTTCTCAGGTGGTGGTAGTGTTCTGTTTCTTGATTTCTCATAATTTTGTTTTATAGGAAAAAATTGTATTTTCAAAGAAAAAGTGTGGGCACTTTTCCTTTGTGAAAAATTTATTGCACGATATCCTTAGGATTTGTGCACACTTTCCTGTAATTATGCTATACTTTAATTTAAAAGTTATTTTAAAAAAATTAAGTATGAAAAAGAAATACATGAAGTGTAGCAACCTAAAGCTCTCAACTAGCTTACTTAGAGTAGCTACATGTATTAGTCTGTTCTTATGCTGCTTATAAAGACACACCAGAGAGACTGGGCAATTTATAAAGAAATACGTTTAATGGACTCACAGTTTCACATGGCTGGGGAGGCCTCACAATCACAGTGGAAGGTGAATGAGGAGCAAAGGCATGTCTTACATGGTGGTAGGCAAGAGAGCATGTGCAGGAGAACTCCCATTTATAAAACCATCAGATCTTGTATGACTTATTCACTACCACAAGAACAGTAAGGGGGAAACTGCACCCATGATTCATTTATCTCCACCTTGCTCCACCCTTAACACATGGGAATTATTACAATTCAAAGTGAGATTTGGGTGGGGACGTAGCCACCCCATATTACTACAACAGACACGTGATTCTTGCATGGAATTGAACATGTTCCCTAACACAACCAGATTGTATTCCCATTATAATTGCATATCCTTATTAAACACTGTCAGCAACTTCATGAGGAGTGGAATGAGACTCCTATCATTGTGGGCTTGGTGGACGTCCCAGTCTCATTTTCTGAGATTTTGGAAGCTGGGTTCCATTCTAGAGCTTGTATCTGGACTACAAGTGCAGTTCAAGCCTCATGTCTCTGAAACTCCATAAAAGCCTGGCCCATTGTGCAATAGTCTGCACCTACTTTTTTTCCTGCCTCTACCAGGGAACCCCTAAACTCAAGTTTTTGTCTTTCTGTGAAACACTCCTAATTCTTGTTATCAAAAACACCCAGCTCGGATCATCTCTGCTTCCTCTCAGACAAAATCCAGCTATATTGGGGCTTCATCTGCACCAATATGATTGCATTACAGTTGACCCTTTGGAAACTCAGGGGTTAGGAGGGCCGACAGACAAAAATCTGTATATAGCTTTTGGTTTATTTTTAAATTTTTGATACAGGGGATGCATATGATTATTGGCTACATGGATATATTATGTATATTGGGGTTTGGGCTTCTATTGAATCTGCCACCCAAATAGTGAACACAGTACCCAATGGATAGTTTTTCATCCCTTGTCTCCCTCCCTCACTCTCCCTTTTTGGAATCCTCAGGGTCTATTGTTTCCATCTTTATGTCCACATATACCCATTTTGTAAGTTCCCATTTGTAAGTGAGAATGTGCAGTGAAAATGTGCAGTACTTAATTTTCTGTTTCCTCATTAACTCACTTAGAATAACGATCTCCAGTTGCATCCATGATGCCATAAAAGGCATGATGTCATCCTTTTAATGGCTGTGTAATATTCCATGGTGTATACGTACCACATTTTGTTTATGCAACCCACTGTTAATGGACCCTGAGGTTGATTCCATATCTTTGTTATTGTAAGTAGGACTGAAATGAACATACTAGTGCAGGTGGCTTTTTGATAAAACAATTATTTTTCTTTTGGGTAGTTACCCAGTTGTTTGATTGCTGGGTCAACTGATAGTTCTAGAAAATCCATGTAAAATTTTTGTGCCTCCAAAAGTTTATTAATAACCTATTGTTGACTGGAAGCCTTACTGATAACTTAAACATCAACTAACACATATTTTGTATGTGATATGCATCATACGCTGTATTCTTACAATGAACTAGAGAAAAGAATATGTTACTAAGAAAATCACAAAGAAGAGAAAATATACTTACTATTCATTAAGTGGGAGTGGATCATCATAAAGGTTTTCATCTTCATCATCTTCACATTGAGTAGGCTGTGGAGGAGAAGGAAGAGGAGTTGGTCTTGCTGTCTCAGCGGTGGCAGAGGAGAATGAAAAGCCATGTTTTAAGTGGACCCACACAGTTCAGACCTGTGTTGTTCAAGGTTCAACTGTGCTGTGGCTCTTCCGATCACAGGAAATGATTGCCTTGTTTGTTAATGTCTCTGTGATGTTTATGGGTCTCCTCTTTTATTATTTTATTTCTTTAAGCAGGAAAAGAACATTCCAGAGTAAACTACTGCATCCTCTTGATGGAGTTTTACTCCTAAGTCCTGTTTGAGGTTTTTGTCCAAGCACTTTTGATTCATATGGACCTCATGCTGTGTTCATTAAGAGTATACCTAGGTATTTTATAAATGCCACCATGCCACATGGGCACAGTGTCTGATTTATTTCTTCCTTATGGAAAGTGACAGTATTATGTTAAATCATCGCCAAGTGGAAACTTATGGTGTAGACAGTCATATCAATTATTTTTTAAAATGTAAAAAGGAACATCAACCCATATTATAAATGGAAAAAGAAAGGAAAAAAAGAGAAAAATATTTCTTACAGACGTGTTCAGAATATCACATAATACCCCTTTTTTCCCATTTAAATAATTTAAAGTGTTTATATTATTTTTAAAGAAAAAAATTAGCTTGTTCTTCATTCAGACAATTATGATATTTAAGATTTACCGTTTGGTAAATTAGCAATTTGTTATTAACTGGTTGATCTACGTGAACCCATTTTCATAAGGGCATCGCTGCTATGACTACCTTGTTTTTAACAGAAAGTTTTTGGTCATGGTGACCATGATATAAAGCGCCTTACTAATTTAGTACCAGCATGTCGTGGGTTTGTGTCTGCAAACAAACATCACTAAGCTCCATGAGAGACAGAAAAGAAAAATCCTACACAAATAATTAAAATGCTCCCCCACACCTTGTATAAAAAGTGTTCAGTTGATGCCAATGTCATGGATCGTTTTCAATCACAAATACATTAGAGTAAACAAAGTAAACACCCAGTAGCAGAATCCTATGATTAAGGAAGCACTTTCCTTAGTGTCTCAAAAAAAGAAAAAATAAGCATAAGGAAAAAAAAAGAAACATTTGCTTTTGTAAAATAAATACACTGGATGACCTGCAATTCATTGCTTAAATTTTGAAATCTGGTAGCGAGAAGACAATGTAGCAGCTAAAAGGGGATGATAAATACAAGTATTTGCATAATGAAAATGTTTATCTCTTATTTAAAAAAGTATAATGTGTTTCCATGGAAACACTAATATTCTCATTCAACTGCACCAGGGAGACAAATTTTATTTGCATCATTTTATCTTTACTAGTTTTTCTTTTTATTTTTTCCTGAATGCCTTCCAATTCAGTCAAGTGTTGCCAGAATTTAAAACTTTTTGATTTCCAAATTACCTCAATTGTTAACCTGATGAAATTTTACCTGCGGTTTTGACATCCCAGAATATGGCAACAAGAGCTCAGCATGATAAAGTAATGCAAATTTTTAGTGACAAAATTGAAACCTTTGCAATCTAAACACACACAACATAAGATTTAAAAAAAAAAAAAAATGGAAATAGCTTGTCTAAAGATAAATTGAACTGAAGCTTATTTAGTGACATTCAGATGATCAGGTTTACTAATACTTTAAACTGTTACTATTCGCAGTTTGTTATTTATCCCTCATACTATTCAGGTACTTTTATTTGTTTTCAATCTTATAAATATTTATTTCAAGCAAATGAATAAGGGTCCCGGGAAACTGAAGTACTATCTATCGTGGATTTACATGACAGCAAATATCCACAGCCCCCATGCCATGACTGACGCGCTCTCTCTCTGTCTGTCTGTCTGTCTCTCTCTCTCTGTATCTCTCTCTCCATGTTGTTGTGAACCCTGAAAATCTGAGACAAGTCTCAATTAATTTAGAAAGCTTATTTTGCCAAGGATGAGGACTCGTGCTCGTGATACAGTCTCAGGGGGTCCCTGATGACGTGTGCCCAAGGTGGTCAGAGCACAGTTTGATTGTATACATTTTAGGGACACATGAGACATCAATCAGCATATGTAAGATGAACACTGGCTCGCTCTGGAAAGGCGGGCTAACTCCCAAAGGTGAGACAACTTGAAGTCGGAGGGGGCTTCCAGGTCACAGGTAGATAAGAGACAAATATTTGCATTCTTTTATGTTTCTGACTAGCCTATCCAAAGGAGGCAATCACATATGCATTTATCTCAGTGAGCAGAGGGGTGACTTTGAATAGAATGGGAGGCAGGTTTGCCCTAAGCAGTTCCCAGCTGGACTTTTCCCTTTAGCTTAGTCATTTTAAGGGCCCAAGATATTTTCCTATCACATTCCCTTCATTTTTTGTCTATCACTTTCCTTCAAAAGAATTCTGACTAATCCTGATGCCACCATGCATGAAGACATTGTTATCAAGTAGTTGGGAATAATCAAGAGAACATTTAAACACTTGATGAGAGACAGTTCCTCGACCACATAGTGTACAGAAAATGATGCTGTTATCTTTCCCTGCAAAGAAGTTGTCCTCCATCTGAAGACAGATGCAAATCCATCTCACCCAGCGTGAAAATTGGTCCTAATATTAAGAAAAGCATGTTTTATTAGCAAGGAGGTAGGAGGTATCCACTCTGCTTCAAGGATTAATAATGAATCACATTTCTCTATTTCCATGCCAACATTGAGAAATTATTTAGCCTGATACAGTTTTCTTGAATTGATATTATTTCTTTTGTAACTTTATTTTAGAAAAACAGGTTAACTTTTAAAATTTATTTTAAAGGTAAATATCACAGAAAAGTATTACAGGTTCATTATATAAATAAAATTTTAAAAATCAACATTTTCACAAAGCAGTTACTTTTGTAAAATTAACATATTGAATCACTTGCAAGTCATTGCTTAAAGTTTGAAATTTGGTAGCAAGAAAACAATACAACACACATACATAATATTGTATATAGAATATATAAGAAAGATATGGTTTACATGACCAAAAGATTTTTAAGATATTATCAATAGCTAATGTTTCTTCAAACAGGCAATAATGATTCACAGTTCTGTACACCTACACAAAAAGCTATTAAGAGTTATTGTTCCATTATCTCAGCAATTGGTACTATTTAAGTTAGGTGCCAACTGCCCCACGTATACTCCTAAAGAGCAAACACAAAGCAAGATTCAGCCGAGCTGAGTGTCTGATCCCTCTCTTTCCATATAGAATACTACGTACAATATAATAAATATATATTATGTATATATAATAAATGTGCATATAATTAAAGTGCTTGTGTGTGTATATTCTGCATTTCGTATTTTAGACTCATTTTCTTTCAAGCAATGAATGTGAACTACAAGAAATATGAGATGGGAGGTCCCACCAAAACTAAGAGTAAAATAAAATTTCTTCAAGAATTTAACTTTTTGCATTGCACAGTGAATATGTTCTGTTTGACTCACAGTACACACATGCAATTTTACGTAAATAGTACCAATTGCTGAGATGATAGGACAGTAACTCCTCGCAGATTTTTGTGTAGGTGTATAGCACTGTGAATGACTATTGCCTGCTTAAAGAAACATTAGCTATTGAGATTGTCTTAAAAATCTTTTGGTCATGTAAACCGCATCTTTCTTTCTTTGTCCATTTCAGAACTTGGAGTAGCTGCATACCATCCCAGAATCCAATTAGCTTGCATAATGTTAATTACCTGAGAATATATCATCCCATCATTTACCTTCACACCTTTGATATTGCTAGTAACACCTTTGTAAAAAAGAGTTTCTAGAAATTAGTACAGTCGTTTCCCCTGATGTTAGTTTTACTTTAAATGATTAATGAAATAAAATAATATGAATTTATTTTGAATAAGAAAGGATTTTTTAAAAATAACAAGTGTATCATTGTAGCAGAAAATATTTCCACCTATCTATTTTTCTCTCTTTGGAAAAGATCATGATGAATGTCCTGAAATACAAATTCAACAACAGTGTATGGTTAGTGTCTGTAACATGTTAACGAGACAAAATGATGATACTTCGGAGCATGGATTGTTTAATAGCCTTTTCTCCCCCAAATAAGGTTGACTAGCAGTGGTGAGGATGCTGCCAGCTTCAATAGTCTAAACCTGACCAAGCACCCTTGAGTTTTTTTCTTAGGGTTAGGTGCCAACTGCCCCATATATTTTCCTGATTAGCAAACACAAAGCAAATTTCAGCTGAGCTGCGTGTTTGATCCCTCTCTTTCATGGCCAAGCCCAAGAGATGGGAACAGACAGGCATGGATGTATTGGTCCTCACCCAGATGCTAAAGCAGGACCTGGTGTGACAGCTACAGGGTCCGTGGCTACCAATCCAGGTAGAGTTAAGGTTCAAAATACCAACCTTTAACTCCATGTCAATGCTATAACTCTCACTAGACACCAAGAAGAATACCTGTTTGTGGGCCTTCTGTTCATCAAGGGTTGCCATAACTCATCCTCTTTGATGTGCCTGAGGGAGCCAATGTAAATTTATTTTTCTTCTCCTCTCCCTCCTTTCTTTTCCTCTTCAATCTTCTTGCCTTTCATCCTTCACTCCTTCTTTCCTTCTTCCAGTTCTTCCTTCCCTTTTCCCTTCCTCCCTCCCTTCTTCCCTCCTTTCTTCCCTTCCTTCCTTCTTCACTTATTTTGTCATTTCCTTCCTTCTTTTCTTCTTCCTTCTTTCCTGTCTTCCCCCTTCCTTCCTTCTTTCCTTCCTTCCTTCCTTCCTTCCTTCCTTCCTTCCTTTTCCTCCCTCTCTTTTTTCCCTTCTTTCCTTCCCTCCCTTCCCTCCCTTCCTTCCATCCTCCCTCTCTCCCTCCCTTCCCCTTCCTTCCTTTTATTTCCTTCCTTCCGTCTTTCCTTTATTTCCTTTCTTCTTCTCTTCCTTCCTTCTTCTTTGTCTGTTTTTTTTTTTTTAATTTTCCATTCACTGAATTGAGTCCAGTCTACACAGTTAAAGCTATGAAATATTAAATTACCACTAGATTATGTGGCAATGGCTAGTCTGGGAAGGATATAGACAAATACAGAAATTCTGTGTGTAACATTATGCCAAAATGTTACAGTAAGATTTAAATTGCTTTGTAATATACCTCCTTGCCCTGTAAATTTTTTGGTCTGCTACTTTTTAATTCTGTGTGCTAGTGGGATTTTATTTTTTGTTATTAAAACAGATCTAGGATTTTCTTTACCAGCATTTTATTAAAATTAAGGCTAGTTAATATTTACATGCCTTATTCTGGTTGTTTTAAATATGTTGAATCATTTAATGGTTACAATATTATGACACAGGATTACTGCACTTTTACAGAGAGGAGACTGGCCCAGAGAGATTAAATAAGTTATCCAAAATTACACCTTAGGGACAAACGTGGGGTAACAATACAGAGCTAGAAATCCAGAGCTCATGTTCTATTCCACTATACTACATATACCCCATTGGTGCATTAAAGATAAATACCAGGCCAGGAGCTGTGGCTCGCACCTGTAATCCCAGCACTTTGGGAGGCCAAGGTGGGGGGATCACCTAAGGTCAGGAGTTTGAAACCAGCCTGACCAACATGGTGACATCCCATATCTAATAAAAATACAAAAATTAGCAGGGCATGTTGGTGGGCACCTGTAATCCCATCTACTCAGGAGGTTGAGGCAGAAGAATCACTTGAACCCAAGAGGTGGAGGTTGCAGTGAGCTGAGATCACGCCATTGCACTCCAACCTGGGTGACAGAGTGAGACTCTGTCTCAAAAAAAAAAAAAAAAAAAAAAAAAAAAAAAAAAAAAAAAAAATACCAGCACATAAATTTTAATGCAGGTGCTAACACCAAATTTATGTACACATCCTTATATATATGTGTGTAGACAGAGTGATAGATGGATAGGTAGGTAGATATATGTGTAGATATTAGATGGATGATACAAGGATAGATAATATATAGGCATAGTTATAGGTAGATAGATGATAGAAGGATAGACGATATGCAGATAGATAGATAGACATATAGATAATCAGTGTTTATGAACTTTTCAACATTTTAGCTCACTTAAAAATTATTGATGACTACCCCAAATATTTCTTTATGTTAGGGGTATATTACTTGATATTTATCATATTAGATATTACAACTGAAAAATATAAATGTATTAACTCATTTAAACATAAAATATTACTATTCCATGTTATCATTCAAAACATTTTAATAACAATAACTATATTTTCAATTTTATTTATTTATTTTTTTTGAGACGGAGTTTCACTCTTGTTGCCCATGCTGGAGTGCAGTGGTGTGATCTCGGCTCACTGCAACCTCCATCTCCCGGGTTCAATTGATTCTCCTGCCTTAGCCTCCTGAGTAACTGGGGTTACAGGCACCTGCCACCATGCCTGGCTAATTTTTGTATTTTTAGTAGAGACAGAGTTTCACCATGTTAGTCAGGCTGGTCTCAAACTCCTGACCTCAGGTGATCCGCCCACCTCAGTCTCCCAAAGTGCTGGAATTACAGGCATGAGCCACCGCGCCCAGCCTGACAATACTATATTTTCTAAAATTAGAAAATGTAGCAATAAGACTGGTGTTACAATTCATTTTGTAAATCTCTTTAATGTCTTTCTTAATAGAATACAGTTTTATTCTCATATCTACTCTTTATCTGTTGCAAAATATATATTTTATCACATGCCACATAACTTTTGGGTAGCTCTAACAGGAACAGATGGAAAAAGAAAAATGGCATTTTTTTAATTGTGAAAAGAGAATTGAAAACATTGGCATTTTAAAGAGTCTAGGGGAACTCAGGGTTCAACAGAGCAAACACCTCACTTTGAGAATCACTGATCTCTCTCTCTCTCGTCTATCTATCTATCCATGCATCATCCATCTATTATTCTATCGATCTGTCTATTGTCTATGCATCCATTCATCTATCCATCTATCTATTCATCCATGCATCTATCATCCATTAATCTACTTGCCTATCTATCCATCTATCAAATACCTTATCTATCTAATCTATCTATCTATCTATCATCTATCTGTCTGTCTATCTATCTATCTATCTATCTATCTATCTATCTATCTATCTAATCTATTCATCCATCCATTTATCCACCCACTCATCCACCTACCCATCAATCTACTTACCCAGCTATATTGTTATGTACCTAACTACCTAGCTGTCTGTCTATCCATCCATCCATCTATTCAGCTATCTATAATTATATTTATATTTACATCTCTGTGTTTATTTGTGTTTGATACACAGTAAAATTTATAGAAAGCTATAGAAAGTGAAATTTCAGAAGAAAATAACATTAAAAAACCAGCAACCAACACATATCACATGATATTGATTTGATAGCTTTTTATCGCTAAAGCATATTCTCGGAATTTGTCCTCATCCTTATATTTCTCTGATAACTGGAAAGTTTTAAGTGAAAAGTAGTGAAGCAATTTTCTCCAATTACCTGACACTATCTTAGGCTTTTCTCTGAATATTTTGCCTAAAGTAGTGATTATTGCCTATTTTGTGCAGGCATGTAAAGGAAGCAATTTGGTGTACACGTTGAGCCGTCTAATTGCAAGCCCCAGGAAATAAGAGCATTATGAATATGTTCCAGTGTGCACTTTAGATTTCTTCTATTATTTTCCATTTATTCTTTTCCACATTATTGTTCTGGCCATTGGATTCCTTATAGACTTGCAGAATTTTTTTTTTTTTTTTATACTTTAAGTTCTAGGGTACATGTGCATAACGTGCAGGTTTGTTACATATGTATACTTGTGCCATGTTGGTGTGCTGCACCCATCAACTCGTCAGCACCCATCAATTCATCATTTATATCAGGTATAACTCCCAATGCAATCCCTCCCCTCCCCCCATGATAGGCCCCGGTGTGCGATGTTCCCCTTCCCCAGTCCAAGTGATCTCATTGTTCAGTTCCCACCTATGAGTGAGAACATGCGGTGTTTGGATTTCTGTTCTTGTGATAGTTTGCTAAGAATGATGGTTTCCAGCTGCATCCATGTCCCTACAAAGGATGCAAACTCATTCTTTTTTATGGCTGCATAGTATTCCATGGTGTATATGTGCCACATTTTCTTAATCCAGTCTGTCACAGATGGACATTTGGGTTGATTCCAAGTCTTTGCTATTGTGAATAGTGCCACAATAAACATACGTGTGCATGTGTCTTTATAGCAGCGTGATTTATAATCCTTTGGGTATATACCCAGTAGTGGGATGGCTGGGTCATATGGTACATCTAGTTCTAGATCCTTGAGGAATTGCCATACTGTTTTCCATAATGGTTGAACTAGTTTACAATCCCACCAACAGTGTAAAAGTGTTCCTATTTCTCCACATCCTCTCCAACAACTGTTGTTTCCTGACTTTTGAATGATTGCCATTCTAACTGGTGTGAGATGGTATCTCATTGTGGTTTTGATTTGCATTTCTCTGATGGCGAGTGATGATGAGCATTTTTTCATGTGTCTGTTGGCTGTATGAATGTCTTCTTTTGAGAAATGTCTGTTCATATCCTTTGCCCACTTTTTGATGGGGTTGTTTGTTTTTTTCTTGTATATTTGTTTGAGTTCTTTGTAGATTCTGGATATTAGCCCTTTGTCAGATGAGTAGATTGCAAAAATTTTCTCCCATTCTGTAGGTTGCCTGTTCACTCTGATGGTAGTTTCTTTTGCTGTGCAGAAGCTCTTTAGTTTAATTAGATCCCATTTGTCGATTCTGGCTTGTGCTGCCGTTGCTTTTGGTGTTTTAGACATGAAGTCCTTGCCCATGCCTATGTCCTGAATGGTACTACCTAGGTTTTCTTCTAGGGTTTTTATGGTATTAGGTCTAACATTTAAGTCTCTAATCCATCTTGAATTAATCTTCGTATAAGAAGTAAGGAAAGGATCCAGTTTCAGCTTTCTACTTATGGCTAGCCAATTTTCCCAGCACCATTTATTAAATAGGGAATCCTTTCCCCATTTCTTGTTTCTCTCAGGTTTGTCAAAGATCAGATGGCTGTAGATGTGTGGTATTATTTCTGAGGACTCTGTTCTGTTCCATTGGTCTATATCTCTGTTTTGGTACCAGTACCATGCTGTTTTGGTTACTGTAGCCTTGTAGTATAGTTTGAAGTCAGGTAGCGTGACGCCTCCAGCTTTGTCCTTTTGACTTAGGATTGTCTTGGCAATGCGGGCTCTTTTTTGGTTCCATATGAACTTTAAAGCAGTTTTTTTTCCAATTCTGTAAAGAAACTCATTGGTAGCTTGATGGGGATGGCATTGAATCTATAAATAACCTTGGGCAGTATGGCCATTTTCACGATATTGATTCTTCCTATCCATGAGCATGGTATGTTCTTCCATTTGTTTGTGTCCTCTTTGATTTCACTGAGCAGTGGTTTGTAGTTCTCCTTGAAGAGGTCCTTTACATCCCTTGTAAGTTGGATTCCTAGGTATTTTATTCTCCTTGAAGCAATTGTGAATGGAAGTTCATTCATGATTTGGCTCTCTGTTTGTCTGTTACTGGTGTATAAGAATGCTTGTGATTTTTGCACATTGATTTTGTATCCTGAGACTTTGCTGAAGTTGCTTATCAGCTTAAGGAGATTTTGGGCTGAGACGATGGGGTTTTCTAAATATACAATCATGTCATCTGCAAACAGGGACAATTTGACTTCTTCTTTTCCTAACTGAATACCCTTGATTTCTTTCTCTTGCCTGATTGCCCTAGCCAGAACTTCCAACACTATGTTGAATAGGAGTGGTGAGAGAGGGCATCCCTGTCTTGTGCCAGTTTTCAAAGGGAATTTTTCCAGTTTTTGCCCATTCACTATGATATTAGCTGTGGGTTTGTCATAAATAGCTCTTATTATTTTGAGGTACATTCCATCAATACCGAATTTATTGAGCGTTTTTAGCATGAAGGGCTGTTGAATTTTGTCAAAAGCCTTTTCTGCATCTATTGAGATAATCATGTGGTTCTTGTCTTTGGTTCTGTTTATATGCTGGATTACGTTTATTGATTTGCGAATGTTGAACCAGCCTTGCATCCCAGGGATGAAGCCCACTTGATCATGGTGGATAAGCTTTTTGATGTGCTGCTGAATCCGGTTTGCCAGTATTTTATTGAGGATTTTTGCATCGATGTTCATCAGGGATATTGGTCTAAAATTCTCTTTTTTTTGTTGTGTCTCTGCCAGGCTTTGGTATCAGGATGATGTTGGCCTCATAAAATGAGTTAGGGAGGATTCCCTCTTTTTCTATTGATTGGAATAGTTTCAGAAGGGATGGTACCAGCTCCTCCTTGTACCTCTGGTAGAATTCAGCTGTGAATCCATCTGGTCCTGGACTTTTTTTGGTGGGTAGACTCTTAATTATTGCCTCAATTTCAGAGCCTGCTATTGGTCTATTCAGGGATTCAACTTCTTCCTGGTTTAGTCTTGGGAGAGTGTAAGTGTCCAGGAAATTATCCGTTTCTTCTAGATTTTCTAGTTGATTTGCGTAGAGGCGTTTATAGTATTCTCTGATGGTAGTTTGTATTTCTGTGGGGTCAGTGGTGATATCCCCTTTATCATTTTTTATTGTGTCTATTTGATTCCTCTCTCTTTTCTTCTTTATTAGTCTTGCTAGCGGTCTGTCAATTTTGTTGATCTTTTCAAAAAACCAACTCCTGGATTCATTGATTAATTATCTAAATTTTTTTTCTTTGTTGTGATGTTTGACATCACAAACATATTTCTTCAATTAATCAATTATTTTTACCCACACATTTTATATTAATACAATAAAGATATTTATCAATTTTCTTGTCCTCTGCATTTTCAAAAAACAGAAATGTTTTCACAACCCTAAACCACATATATGTTTTCTACATTTTCTTCTATTCTTTATTATTTTGCATGTTGATTTATCTTTCTAGAATCTAACTTTGCATGTGGAAACAAAGAAGGAAACATTATTATTTATTACACATCTAGAGCTAGTTTTCCTGATGTCATATACTAAGTGGTCAGTCTTTTTGCATTGATCCATGACACCAACTGAATTGTATATGACATTCCCATAAAGCCATAACCCTATAGATTTCTGTGCTACTCTACTGGTCTATTTATATCTTTGCACCACTACCAAGTTGCTTTAACAATATACATGGCTTTGTGAAATATTTCTCCGGTAAGGCATTCAGCCCTATTCATTCTTATTTATCAATAGTGGCTCACCTACTGTGCACTTTTTTTGTTGTCCATATACATTTCAGAATATTTTTGTAGAATTTCTTGAAATAATCAATGGGAATCTTCATTGATTTTGCTTTAATAGTGTACGTTACACTTGTAGGAGAATTGAATGCATTAGTGATGATTTTTAAGATATAAATGTTCATCTTTATCAGTTTAATTGTTTCATCTATTTGACCTTGTATGTTCTTTAGATCAATTAATTCTCAATGTTCTAATGCCTTTAAACTGATACTGCAATGAATGTTATTTGTATTATACTTAGAACACCATTATTGTGGAGCAGCAAAATGCTAATGAGTTTGTTAAGTTAATCTTACAAATCTTACCTGGTATTCTTGCTAAGCTCTCTTACTAAATCTAAGTCATATCTTTTTTTTTTTTCTTGCAGATAATCACATCTTCTGCAACTAATGGACGTTTTAACTCTTCCTTTTTGATCTTTACTCAATTAGTTCATTTTTTCTTTCTTTATACCATTGACCAGGACTGGTAACATTGTCATATACAGTGGTGATTTCATCTGTGTCTTTATTACGAAATATGAGTGTACATGAAATACGTCTGATGACATGTGTGTGTGTGTGTGTGTGTGTATATATATATAAAATTCCAATATGGCAAATACTTTTCACATAAAAGCCATACCCATGCATATTTATGCCTACATATGAATAAAGTGTAGCAAAATAAAGTTGAGAGGAATGGGTAGAATCATAACTGGGTAGACCTTGAAAATCAAAAGAGAAAACTCAGAAGCAATAAAATAAAAGAAAGTGATTTATACAACTACATAAAACCTAATTAAAAATTTATCCATGCCCAAAGACTCCAAAGTAATCTGAAAACCAAATATCATACCCTATTAAGAGTAAGCAAGCATTTTTCTGTAAAGGATCAGATAGTTCTGTTAATATTTTGGAATTTCCAAACCATATAGTCTCCACAGCCACTAATCTCCATCGTTATCGCTTGAAAATCGCCATAAACATTAGGTAGGACTGTGTACTAAGAAAACTTTGTTTACAAAAGAGAGGTTTAGTTTGCTGACTCCTAACTTAGAATAAAATGTTTGCAATTTTTATAATAGGCAAAGGTCGAATAAAATTACTATTTTAGAAAATTTTACAAATCTATCCAACAAAATCTGCCAATAAAAATTGTTAGAAGGTATGGCTGAGGCATATATCCATCCTTCTGGTATATGAACACTTCGTTCTTGAAATACATGTTGGAATCCACACACAGTATTAGTTTCAGTTTCCCAAAAGGGTGGGCGTCAAGAAACATGAGCCTAGAACACTTATTATAGTCTTTTTATTTCCTTTTTCTCATATTTGCTATGGGCTACTTTTTTGTTTAAATTGCCCGGATAAAATCTGCCTAGGTTACCAGAACCTAAAATGTTTAATCTTGGAGGTGATAATTCTAGCATTAAAATTAAAAAGCAGCCCCTCTATCATGAAAACGATTTTACAATTTATTTGGTGTTTATTTTTCAAAGGTGGAGTAAATGCGAATTAGTCTTTTACAGAGACCAAGTGGAGAGAAAATTTCCATCAATATACTGGCTACAAATTGCAAGTGAAATGAAGAACCCCACATTTCTGCTGAAGGCCTCAAGACAGGGATTTTCTGTGTTTAGTTATTTGACACAAAATTTATTTTTCTCCATTTTTTTCCTTTGACCTAAAATTTTCTAACACTGTGAGTTTGCCATTTGGTTACTACATAAACGAACCGTTCAGCAGATGGCTAAAAAGACACATCATTTACATATGCTATTTCTCTGTACATATGAGGAGTCCAAGTCTTATTACAAGCAACTACGAGAAATAAAAAAAACCAGGACTGAATTGATAGATACTGTCAAAATCCTTTCTCCCCTAGACTCTATTTATTCTTTTAATATATATTCCACCAGGTTGATTCGAGTTTAGTCATTTCACTTTGTTCCTTTATGAAATAAAGTTAAGAATATACAAATAAAGAATAAAAGAATAAAAGGAAGAAAGATAAAGGAGGCTTATTATTAACTAAATTATGTGGCAGACACTGAAAAATATATGATCATCTAATTTCTCAAAGCTACAAGTGTAGTAATTATTTTAACTTATTAATGAAATGGTACAGTTATTATTATTATTATTATTTTAGAGATAGGGTTTCACTCTATCTTCCAGGCTGCAGTGTAGTGGCATAATCACAGCTCACTGCAGCATCAACCTCCTGGCCTTGAGTGACCCTCCCACCTCAACCTCCTGAGTAGCTGGAATGACAGGCATGCACCACCACACCGACCTATTTTTTAAAAATTAGTATGATGTAAAAACTCAACCTATCCATATAACATGCATTTACTATACTGCTTTTTATAGCATACTAGTTAATTCTAATGTATTGCACTCTGCTTACTATATGAAACAAGTTTTATCCAAAACTCACACCTTTTGCAGAGATTCAAATGTCACAGAATCAGTCCAATTAGCAAGTTGATTTTTAAATGAGAAAAATCTAAACAAGGAGGAAGGAAGAAAGAGGGAAAGAAGAAGAGAAGGGAAAAATAGGTAGGAGGGAAGAAAGGAGGGAAGGGAGGAAGGAAGGAAGGAAAAAAGGTAAGGAAGAAAGGAAGGAAGAAAGGAGGGGGGAAGAGAGGGAGGGAGGTGGAGGGAGGGAGGGAAGAGGAGGGGAGGGAGGGAAGAAGGAAAGAAGGAAGGAAGGAAGGGAGGAAGGAAAGAAGGAGGGAGGGAGGGAGGGAGGAAGAGAGGAAGGAAGGAAAGAAGAGAGGAAGGAAAAAAGAAGAGAGGAAGGAAGAAAGGAGGGAGGGAGGGAGGAAGGGGAGGAAGGGAAGAAGGAAGGAAGGAAAGAAGAAAGGAAAGAAAGAAGGGAGGGAGGAAGGGAGGGAGGGTGGAAGGGAGGAAGGGAGGAAAGGAGGGAGGGGAGGGAAGGGGACGGAGGGAGGAAGAGAGGAAGGGAAGGAAGGAGGGAGAGAAAGTAGGAGGTTACTGGGAGCGTCATTATATAAGCCCAAATTTGTTTTCTTTGGAGCATAAGTAAAATAAAACCACAAATGCAACAGTGTCCAGTAACTAAAAATATGCTTTTTACCACTGTTATCCATAGGAAACAGAAGTGATTGATGGCATCTCCCTTTCAACATGAAAAAAGATGTTTTTCACAGTCCAGGTTGTGCCCCATCAGGAATACGTCTGAAACTCATTCCCTTCAAGCTGGCAGATTTCTGGGATTAGATGATCTTTTAAATTTGCTTGCCTGTCCTGATTCTGGTCATGGTGAGAACAGCTATAAATACCTAGTTTTAAAAAATGCAAATGCATGCTCCAGTTTTAAAGATCCCTTTTCTGCTAGTAGGCTATTGAAGACAGAGAGTTTATTTGATCATCTTTGGAATTTATGATTCTATCCTACTAATTGCCCTATTTTTGATGTATCTAATAAAATTGTGATGCATAAAAGATTGCTGAATACCAGAGAGTTGTAAATAACTTATTTTAGTGCTGGCAGTGAAAGAAATGAACTTTGGAAAGTGATATCAAACTAGGTTTAAGTAGGAGGGCTGAAAAATAAACTCCAGTAACTTGGTATTGGCTGACTCTTGAAGAGGGAGATCTGTGACGTAGAGACAGAGCTAGAGGTTCACTGAGGAGCTCGTTACATTACAGATTAAGATGCCTTAAGGTGACCCTGCTTTCAGCTGCCCTGAGAAATGGTATTCTACGGTCTCCAGTAAAATAAGTTCTAAGACCACCAGAGTGGGAAGACAGGACAGATAGATGCTGCCTGCCTCCCAGACAGAATGAAGTTTATAGGTTTGTTATGCCCAGACCGTTTGTTCCCCGAAGAAGACCACCAGAGTCCAGAGTCAAAGCCAAGCAGCAAGGATCTTTAATGCAAGTTCGAACTTGGTCCCTCCGTTCTACAACATACAAGAGGGCCTCGAACAATGCGTGTGCTTGCTTTTTATAGCCTAATGTAAACAGGACTTGTAAAGTTGCAGAGGAACGAGGGAATTCTCTAGGTTACAGCATTACAATTGGTTAACATTTTAAGTTTATACATTTAGCAGTTTTCTATTGGTTCCCGCGCTTTCACAAACGGCTGTGTCCTTATCGGGGACTTTCCAGGTGGTGTCTTTCTAAAGTTGAGATATATGGTAGTCTTTGAGTTGAAAGATATATGGTGGGGAGACATATGGTGGGATGTGCTCAGGAAGTTGAGAGACATATGGAGGGGAGACGTATGGTGGGATGTGTTTATACGGGGCTCAGGAAGTTGAGAGATATATGGCAAGCACTGGTAATTAGAACAGAAAAAGAACAAGACAGGGACTTTCACAATGCTTGTCTATACAACGTCTGGAATCTATAGATAACATAATCGGTTAGGTCCGGGGTCAACTCTTAACTAGGCTCAAGGCGCCGCCCGGGCTGTCTGCCTGTGGATTTCATTTGATCTCTTTCAGGTTCTATTATAACATCACATTTTACTATGTGGTTCAATAACCAACATCTTTTTTCTAGAAGTGAGAATAAACTACAGCCCTTAAAAGTAAAAATATAGCCAAATGGCACAGGACACCTCCAATGGACACATGCAACAAAAGGGAGGTATTTCATATTGCTTCACAGGACTCTAATCTGTAAAATTAAGTGTTTGTGGCAGGCAGTCTTCAGAGCTCTCTATTGTGTTGGGGGACATTTAGGAACGTTACAGGGACTGTATAGAGGCCAATGTGAAGGCTTCCCGTTTAAGAAACAACAACAAAAAAGGAGACATCTACTTAAAAACATGCCAATGACTCTGAAAATTCAGTGTAAATGCTGACCCGGTGCCCTTCAATGAGCACCCTCACATCTCCAGTTCTTCACATCTGCCCTTCCCAGAGAGGGACTATGTTTATTGCTCTTGACAACACATTCACGGGAGTCTTCCCATACACAGTGACAACTGAACAAAATCTTAGCTTTTTTTTTTTTTCCAGGTTTTTCTTGTTGTTGATATCCTTGCTGTTGTAGGGAGTAGTAATCAGATATTTGGTAGAATGACCTTTGTGAAAGGAAAATATCTTGGACCCCTTCAAGCTGGGAAGTGCTCAGGGCAACCTGCCTCCCATTCCATTCAAAGTCACCCCTCTGCTCACTGAGACAGATGCACGTCTGATTGCCTCCTTTGGAAAGACTTACCAGAAACTCAAAACAATGCAACGATTTTCTCTTTCACCCACCTGTGACCTGGAAGCCTCCTCCTTGCTTTGAGTTGTCCCCACCTTTTCTGGCCGGAACCAATGTACTTCTTACATATATTGATTGATGGCTCATGTCTTGTTACAATGTTTAAAACAAAACCGTGCCCCGACCACCTTGGGCACACGTCTGCAGGGCTTCCTGAGGCTGTGTCACAGATGCGCACGATCAACCTTGGCAAAATAAACTTTCTAAATTAACTGAGACCTGTCTCAAATTTTCGGGGTTCACACCCTCAATTGGGCTTCGTCTGATTGGACCTGAGCTATGGGTTTTGAGAAGAGGCCCACAGAGGTAAAGTGCTGTTCTCATCTTTTGCTATGAAGAGCGCACACTCTCAGTGAGACTTGTCACTGCTGGCGTTAATTTTGAACTCCAGGCTGAGATAGTACTTTTTCATGTTTTTCCACTGTAAAGATAATCTGTTTTCCTCTTCCCATACAGCACTCTTAGGAAGGAAGTCACTATGCCCAAAGCACACTAGGGGAGTTGCAACTTATGAAGACAGAGAATCGAAATAAATGATTTGCAATTTTTCTGCATGAGAGAGTTCTCATTGCTTCCTTTATTGTTTAATGAATCTATCCTGGATGATACAAAATTGTATAAATCCATCCAGGACAACAAAGAAGCAACCTGATAGAAACCCTCTCCCTTTAGTTAAGACAACCTAAAAGGGATTAAAACAAATTAAGCTGTATGGTTTGTTAAGAATACATGGTTACTTTTTAACAGTAGAGAGAATTCCAGTATATCCAATTGCTAGCTAATTGTCTCAAATACAATAGAGAAGCAGCTTTGAGGTAGGTCTCCAGATAGCTACCATGAAGCAAACTTGTGCCTGTAGCACAACAAATACATGTGTTGATCTTTCCAGGGTGATGTCTTCAGTTCATATTTTGTCTGTACTTCATAGTATTTAGGTGTCTCTGGACAAATTGGTTTTACTTCTCTGAGTCTCAGCATCTTATTATGGATAATAGTGACTCCCTTCAATAGTTACTGTGAAGACTGGAAGAAGTAATGTATGTGTGCTTTGTATAATATCTGTTATTTGCCATACTTCCCTGTTATGTTTTTACCTTAATATATGTCTTAGCCAGGCATGGTGGCTAAGCACTTTGAGAGGCTGAGGTGGGAAGACTGTTTGAGGTGAGGAATTCAAGAACAACCTGGGAAGCATAGTAAGACTCCGATTCTACAAAAATAAGAAAAATAAAATAAAACTAGTTGTGTGTGGTGGCACACACTGGTGTTCCCAGCTACTGTGGGGGTTGGGGCAGAAGGATTGCTTAAGCCCAGGAGGTCAAGGCTGCACTGAGCTATAATCACACCACTATACTTCAACCTGGGCAACACAGTAAGACCCTGATCTCTAAAAATACATATCTTGGGAGGCTGGGGCAGAAGGATTGCTTAAACCCAGGAAGTCAAGGCTGCAGTGAGCTATAATTGCATCACTGCACTCCAGCCTGGGCAACACAGCAAGACCCCAATCTTTAAAAATATATATCTTGATGTATAGATATTTACATAACAATTATTTTAGTAATATGGAGAACTTCAATTTGTTCAGGAAGATGTTTAGAAGGCTTAATCTCTGGGTATACTCAGATTCTGTGATACTAAAAGGTAAGCCAAATCAGAGGTGCTGGGAATATTTTCTGAGCTCTAAGACAAACAGAATTCAAATTCAGACTTCTGCACTCTAATCTACAACACAACTCATTTCAGGTTTTGTATTTGGATGGCCCATCAAAGTTCGTTGATATTTGTTTATGCCACAAATAATGAAGAGATATCAGATGAAAACTATGTAGACAAGTAGATAATTGATAAGGAGTTATTTTTTAAGTGTGAGAGTTCCATTTGGATAATGCAAAAATAAACATTTGATTTATAAATAAGTATATTTCTAGATGAAGGAATGTAATAATATTTTCATTTGACATAATAAAGATTTTATAGAAAATGATACAATTAAAAGTTGTACTTTTTAAAGAAATGATATATAGTAAAGAATATTAAGATGACTAATGAATTATCAATATTTGGCTGTGTTTACTACTTAGAAGTCTACTAGACTAAAAAAGTGGTTCCTAAATAACTCTTTTAAAAAAGCATCTAGGCAAATTTAGTTTTCCTGAAAGAGTTTGATGTAGTGGAAGATAGAACAGATACAATATAGTCGTGGATAGAAATTTTCTAAAGTGCTTTACCGTTTGTTTTTAATATAGTTCAACTTTTTAGTCCAATACATCTATTAAGAGTATATAAAGTTAGGTTAACTCTATTTTCTCCTCTATAAAACAGAGATTAAGGAAAACTCTTACATACATCATATAACAATATAAATATCATAGGATTGTTTTCTCCCTTAATAATAACACTTTCTGTTTGCAATCATTTTTCCCAAAGGAAGCCTTTCTACTGGATTGATAATCATTGCTTCATGAGTTTAAAAATAATAATAATTTTGTTCAGTTCCTACTATCAGTAGAGAAGGACTTATGAAAAAAAATACACTGATGGATACCTAGTGTGGCCAATAATTGGTTCAGAGATGTTTTATAGAAAGGCTTTATAAATTGTGAAAGTAACTGCATAATTTTTAGAGACTGAAAATATATGTATTAATTCTTCCTCATGAGAGTATTTCCAGTTTGTTGACACTAAAATGGTTGTTAGGGAGGAATACTCTATCAATTCAGAGAACACAGACTCTTCCAACGTATCGCAGAATAGATAAGTGACTGTGTCTCCCCTGCAGGAGGAAAGCTCATATGGATGATACGTAAATGAAGCGAACCTAAGACAACTAAGCAAGGTACATTTTGTTTCATCCTCTGATGCTGGAGGGCATGGGAGGTTGAGGGAAAATGACCTATGTATCCAAATTCAATGGCAGAGAAGCTCTGGGTTTTATCAGTTTTGGATGTTCCTTGTCTTCCAAGGTGTGATGGTTACTTTTTTATGTTGTTTGTTTGTTCGTTTGTTTTGAGATGGAGTCTCGCTCTGTGGCCCAGGCTGGAGTGCAGTGGCACCATCTTGGCTCACTGCCAGCTCCACCTCCCGGGTTCACGCCATTCTCCTGCCTCAGCCTCCCGAGTAGCTGGGACTACAGGCATCCGCTGTCACGCCTGGCTAATTTTTTTGTGTTTTTTAGTGGAGACGGGGTTTTACCCTGTTAGCCAGGATGGTCTCGCTCTCCTGACTTCGTGATCCCAAAGTGCTAGGATTACAGGAGTGAGCCACTGCGCCCAGCCTGTAATGGTTACTTTTAAGTGGCAACTTAAATTGAATTAAGGGTTATCCAGATAGCTGGTGAAGCATTATTTCTGGGTGTGTCTGTGAGGGTGTTCCCAGAAGAGACTGGCATTTGAATCAGTAGACTCTGAGCTAACACTATCCACTGTCATCCAATGGGAGCAGGAACATCTAATCTGGTGAGATCCTGGATGGAGCAAAAACACAGAGGAAAGACAAATTTGCTCGCTTTCTTCTGGAGTGGAGACAACTTTCTTATCTTGCCCTTGGACATTGGAACTCCAGATTCTTTGGACTTTGTATTCTGGGACTTGCAACAGCAACTCCCATCCCCACCAGATGATCAGATCAAGGATTACACCATCAGCTTTCCTGGTTCTGACACTTTGGGGCTTGGACTCAGTCACAGCACTGGCTTCCCTGGCTCTCTAGCTTGCAGACTGGCCCCGTTGTGGGACTTCTCAGCCCCTATAATCCTGTAAGCCTATTCTTCTCATAAATCTCTATCTCTGCACCGGTATTCTATCTCTGCAAGAGAGAATGTTGGTGGGGGTGTGCAGAAAGAGAGAGAGAGAGAGGAGAAGGTAAATGAAAGGAGAAAGAGGGAGAGAGATTTGGGGAAAGAAAAATGGTAAAGAGAGAGGAGAGAGGGAGAAGAGAATATGAGACACAGAAAGAAACAGAAATGAAAAAGAAGAGAGAGTAACAGAGACAGAGACAGAGGGAGAGAGGGAAAGAGAAGAGAGAGAGGAAATCAGGAGAGAAAGGATAAGAGGGAGGGTGTCAGAAAAAGGAAAGTAAAAGAGAGAGGGAGAGAGAAAGAGACAGAGAGAGAGGAGAGAGAGAAAAAAAAAAGAGAGAAAGAGGATAAAGGGTAAATTGAGACTGTGATTGGGGTTTCCACTTTTCTCCTGTCCATCTTTGGTAATCCCATGGCCTTGAAAATCCTTGATCCACCATATCTATTAAGAGTCAAAGAGTCATCTCCAGCAAAGTAGATGTTGCTGACCAAGCCTTAGAGAGGACGGAGTGATTGGTTTTCTTTTGATGAAGTGTGTGTGTGTATGTGTCTGTGTCTGTGTATGTGTGTGTGTCTGTGTGTGTGTATGTGTGTGTGTTCACAGGTACTCAGTTGCCCTTAGTGTGAAAAGTGCACTAAGGATTGGCTGAGATTGGATGCCACGCATAGAAACCCGTTTAAGGAAACCAATGGGTGTGTTTGTATCTTAACCCATTGCTCACACTTGGCCCAGAACATATCTCAGGGTAGAAAAGCTCACAGAAGTTTGGCAATGAACTGTCCATTTTTCAAATGGTCTTCAGTGCCCGTTGCTACACCATGGCTCTGCTAATCAAGCAGAGCTGATTGAATGTTTTATTTTGTATAATTATCAAATCTACTTTTCCTAGGGCGTGATGAAGAGTCTATGTTGCTTCAAAAATAACAGCGGTGGTAACAAATCTATTCAATTTACTCTTTCATTTTAAAGCATTAGTATATAATGGCCCCATCTGCCACCTGGTTTTAGTCACCTTGCTTTACAAAGTCTGTGGAAATTAACTATGCTCATTGAGTTAAAAATAAGTTTTCTTATATTGTTTACTAACTTCTATGGGTATAGAATATATTGGGAACTTTTGTCAACTCAAAATTGAGTTATAGATGCACTGGCTTTGGAAAAAATTTCTTGTTTACTGAATTGATGTAAACATTCAAATACTTTGCAAAACCTACTAGTTTACTGTGTAAGTTAATACCAGATCACATAAAATAGGTTAGAAAATAGACATCTATCTACGGTTATGGAGAAGATTAATAATAAACACATAATTTATTTTAACATTTGATTTCTTAAAGTAGAAGCTTATATACTCTCAATCTCAACTTTGCATATATTTGAATCAGAGCACAACAAATAAAATTGATTAAATATGACTTTATGAATCGCTTGCTTAGCAATTTAAAATTTGTGCTCTATAAAGATATTCTATAAAGAAGAAAGTTTGAAAATGAAAACTCAGGGGTTTTAAACACTATTAAAAGAAATACTTTCAAGTTACAATTGTTTTTATAATGCTTCTCAAATTTTTCTCAGCAGTTGCACAAATCCCATTATTATAATTACTTATATTAGACTTATTTTGCAAAATCAGGATATAAAAATTATTGTCCTGATTGTTCAGAATCAAGTATTCCAGTAAGAATTCAACCACAACAAATTATTCTTTATGGATCAGTATTATTTTCCTCCAATTATAAAATCAAGGTAATGAATAAAATGGTCTCTAAAGTACATCTCACTTCCCAAATTCTACCGTATGGCAAGGCAGAGGTACATTTGTTTGCTTTAGGCAATAGGTCTTTCCAATACTGAGGTAAACTTGACTAAGACATTTAAAATGCAATGAAGTTTGTTATTGATGCTTTTGATGTGTGAAGATGTGAATTCAAACTGCTTAGTTGGTCTAAAATAAATAACGCTAATGAATTAGAATTAAATAACTAAATCAGAGTTGTCTCCATCAATGAAGACTTTCCATTCCCATGGAACACAGTTCCGTATTTCCTCTTTATCATCCACAGTTCAACATTCACTCATCCATGAAGTGTAGTGTAGTATTTCTGAACCACAGAATTCACCATCCCCATCAATTTAGGATGGCATCTGTTAGGGTTTTACCAACTAAACAGAAGCTGCTGTAGGTACTTCAAGGAAGAAAGGTTTTCCTGCAGGGAAACAGAGAATTCCATCCCTTGGAAGAAAAGAGAGTTTACCCCTAAGCTAAGGTGACTTTAACAATTCTCAGTGGAAGCTTCTAGCAACACAAACTTGACGATTCACACTCAACTTCTGCTCATCCATCTGACTTCAGGGACCCTGCAGAAACAAAAGTCCATCTTCTCTTCTACCGTGGAAATCTCTCACCTGGAGCTTTACCTGATGAAGGCAGTTCTTATTGTTATTTTATGTGGTATTGGGTAGGAAAGATAAATTGACAATAGAAAATTCAACACAAAGGTTGTCGGGTTATCTGTTTAATATTGGAGAAACATCCACTGGTGTCCCGACAATGCTCCATTTGGACATTTGAACATTCTATGGCAAGATGTTCTACCGAAGCTTGGATGCAAATATCCTTGGACACCTTGAGTAGCAATTGAGGCAGGCTTTCACCTCCCGAAGGGCCCTGCAACATGTGCCAGCAGATGAATAGGGCTGCATATTGCATGGAGGGGAAATCATATCAGAAGAAACTTAAAAAACCAAAAAACAGACAAACAAAAATCCCAGGAAATTGGAGAAGAAAAAAAGACAAAGAGTCAACAGAGACAAGAGAGAGAAAGAATGTCATCCTGCATGTTTCTCATATCCAAACCTTCTGAAAGATATGACTCGTATCTCTTATTTCAACTCTGGGAGCTGCAGTCAAAATCCAGCATCACCCAGAATCTGTGCTCACCAAACATCTGAGCCATGAAATGCTATGTAGTTCATGCTGATGCAGATGAAATGAGATTTTTAATCTAATGAATGCACTATTGCCTTCAAAATAATTATTAACTTGAAATATTAACTCTGCTATAAAGAAGCTTAGCTTCCAGAAAACTCTTTAACACTGCTAACATAATACATGTTCTCATGACTTCGTAAATATAATTTTACAATTTTTAAAAACAGCCACATTTTTATATTTCACAGGAGATACTACATCTTTTTCTAATTGAAAACTATTGCAGATCCATGTAGAAATCTTGGAGAGTGTGAGATAGCGTAATTAAAAAGGTAAAATATTACCAAAATCTTTTTTCGGAATGGTACATTTAGTGTGCTCCAGTGTCTGTTTTATTTGTATAACAATGTATATGGAATATTTTTACCTCATCACTTTTCCAAATGTTGATAAAAATGCAAAATTCATGTTTGTTTATATCTTTTTATGAGTAGATTTCATAACAGATGCCCTTATTATATTTTAAAATATCTATTTTATTTAATGGTTTGTACATACTTTATTGTGTTTAAAATGAACTTTGGCAAGGCATGGTGACTTGCACCTGTATTCCCAGCACTTGAGGAGGCCAAGACAGGAAAGTCACTTGAGTTCAGAAGTTTGAGACAAGCCTGGGCAACATAGTGAGACCCTGACAGAGAGGGAGAGAGAGAGCGAGAGAGAAATTAGCCAGATGTGGTGGTGTGTACCTGTAGTCCCAGCTACTTGGGAAGCTGAGGTGGGAGGATTGCTTGAGCCATAAGGCTGAGGTTGCAGCGAGCCGAGATCACACCACTGTACTGCAGCCTGGGCAAGAGAGCAAGACCCAGTCTCCAAAATATATATATATATAATAAAATAAAAATAACAAATAAACCTTTCTTTTTATAGATCATATGTGTATCATTCACAGATTCTTCTAAATATCTTAAGTTTATTCGTTGTATTCATATTATGAATTCATTAACATTTATTTTAACGTATTATATTTTATATTGGTTTGATGTGGAAGGACAATGGAAGCAATAGTATTTCTAATACAACCTAATTTTAATTTCTAATACAATAGTAATTTAAAGAAACTCTTTGCCTCAGTCTGTAATCTTTTCTTGACCACGTGTTACATGCTTTCATTTAAAAAATAAAAATAAAAATAAATATCCTTAAAGATTACTGAAGCATGACCAAACCCATGCACATTCTAGTGAATACATTGCAATAGCTTCCAAGCCTCTCTTTCTTTGAGTCGTCTGTACGTGGGCTATTAATTTGCCAATTATCATCCCTTGCTTGTGGACTATAACTTAGCAAATGGTTAAATGTGTGATCTACTTTAAAAATTGGCAATACCTATAAGTTAATTCATCATTGGCATAATGTTATTCCATTCATTGCCAAGCAAAATGTGTGTGCGTGTGTGTAGTTTCTTTTCTTTTAATTTGAGTTATACTCTTAAAATTGCATGATATATTTTAGGGACATAACATTAACCCCAAATTAATGATTTCAAAGAATGACCAACAGTTCCGGGAAAAGCAGAGTGACCTGCTTTAGCTAATAAATAGTTTTCCTTCTCCATGGAATAACAATTGTTAGTGAGTTCAATTAATTTGCAAACAGCTCTTGTTCAATACGACGTTTTTATTTTTTAAAGTTGTTTTAACACAAAAATGATTTTGATACTCAGTGTTTTTGAAGATAAGAAACAATCATTTAAGATGACAATGAGTGGCTAATACTATATAATATCATGTCTTCAAATATTGGAATTATATTTTCTCTTTATTAAATGCATCAACAAATAAAACTACTTTAAATGACTTTTTAATTGCCTTGTGTGCATATATATGCTATATATATCTATAGGTATGTTTCATTCATGAATATTATATTTTTGGTAAAAATATCAAAGTGGCTCAGATGTTTTATCACAAGCAAACTTCAACTCAATATGAAACAACTGAAGATGGAGACACTGTGAATCACTTTTTGGCATTGAAAATACGTTTTTGAGAAATGTCCCAATGTTTAAACTCTTGATGAAAGAAAATATGGATGAAAACTAAAAGGATTTCCAAAGCGAAACTGTATAAGAACCTAGAGGGGTTCTTAAAGAGTTATTCACAACCAGCCTAACGTCCTTAAGGTAATAAAGCTCTTATATCTCCTGGAAGACAAGAGTGTTGAAAACCCCAAGTTGTAGCTAGTCAGCAGTTCCTGAATGACGCCTTTGGGGGATAATCACATGCAATTACAACAATTTTAGATTGAGCACACGGATGAACTAAGAAGTAGTGATAGAGACTTATTACTTCTAATTTTAAAAAGCATAGTGTTTTTTGGTGTTTTTTGTTTTTGTTTTTGTTTTGAGACAGAGTCTAATTCCGTTGCTCAGGCTGGAGTGCAGTGGCGTGTTCTCAGCTCACTGCACCTCCACCTTCCGGGCTCAAGTGATTCTCATGCCTCAGCCTCTCAAATAGCTGGAATTACAAGTGCTCACCACCATGCCTGGCCAATTTTGTGTTACCAGTAAAGGTGGGGTTTCACCATATTAGCCAGGCTGGTCTCAAACTCCTGGCCTCAAGTGATCCGCCCACCTCAGCATCCCAAAATGTTGGGATTACAGGCGTTAGCCACTGCGTGTGGCCAGAATGAAATGTAATTATGGAATTTTAGAAGTCTCAGTAAGAAGTGTGAGTCTAACCTCATGGAAAGTGTGAAAGTGTCTGTCAATTGTTTTGGTTTAAAAAAAGAAATGTGTTCTGTTCCTTGATCATATTGCCTGTGGAATACTATTAACAGTTCTGAATAAATTAGCTAATTGAACACATTCTTTGATTTTTAACAACACATGTGTCCTTATCAGGATGAAATGTGTTTAAGAAATCTGGGAGAGGAAAGTTATGAATGAAATTATACAGGGAAGGAAAACAACAAACCTACAAGATGTCTTGAATCCAATTTTACTTAGCAACGTAACCCGTGTTGTAACCAACTAATGGGTTCTTCCTTCCCTCTGCAGAAAGAAAGATCACAGCACTGCAGTAAAAAAAGAATTTAGTCTAGTGCAGTCGTTCATGCCTGTAATTCTAGCACTTTGGGATGCCAAGGCAGGTGGATCACTTGAGGTCAAGAGTTCGAGACCAGCCTGGCCAACATGGTGAAAATCCGACTTTCCTAAAAATACGAAAAAAAAAATTAGCCAGACACGGTGGTAGATACTTGTAATGCCAGCTACTTGGGAGGCTGAGGCAGGAGAATCGTTTGAACCCAGGAGGCAGAGGCTGTAGTCAGCTGAGACTACACCACTGCACTCCAGCCTGGGTGACAGAGCAAAACTCTGTCTCAAAAAAAAAAAAAAAAAAAAGATTTTAATGGAAGCAAGGGCCAGCCATAACGCCATGTTGTGTAGGAGATGGAGTTATTATTCAAATCAATCTCACCAAAGACTCTTTAGTTGGCACTTTTTCAAAGGCAGTTTGGGTGATGGAGTGGTGGTAGGTAGGAAATGGGTGCTTGCTGCTGACTGGTTGGGTTGGAGATGAAATCATCATGGGTCAAAGTGGTCCTTTTGAGCCGAGTCACTCTTGAGTAGGGCCACAGGAGTGGTCTGGTCCAGGTGGGTCCACGTGGGTCCAGGTGGAGCCAGGTGTCAGCCATGCCAAAAAAAAAAAAACCTGAAAAGAGATCTCCAAAGGCCAATAGTAGGTTCGCATTAGTGATGTTATCTGCAGGACCTCCGGAATAATGGCTGGCAATCCTTTATGTCTAAACCTTAGCAGAATTCAGGCTCTTCTCTCCCTAGCCTGAAGGTGAGTCTCTCATTAGCTTTACAAAGGTGGCTGAGCTTTGGGAAAGGCCCATTATTTAATCTGGAACCCAAAAGTCTTCCAAAGTTAGCTATGCCTAAATCCAGGAGTAATGAAGGTAGTTTGTAAGCTAAAGGCAAGAAGAGGGTGCATTAGATCAGGATTTTTTCACTGTCATAATTTTCTCGTTGATAACAGTTTTTGCAAAGGGGTTTCAAAGTAATGAGAATTGCAGACGGTGGGAGTCTAAGCTTCCTGGGGCACTCTGCCAGAAAATGGAAGAAAGCCTCAGATGGGCATGTGTACAACTTCCTAAGCACACTGTGCGTGCTCACTTCCCAAATGTAAGGAGGGGGGCACTGTGCCTGCAGGCGGCCCACTCTAAGGGAAGAATCATGGGAAAGGGGCCAGCCTGTGAAGTCCTAAGATCAGGGTTGTATTAATCCGTTTCCACACTGCTGATTAAGACATACCCAAGCCTGGGTAATTTATAAGGAAAAAGAGGTTTAATGGACTCACAGTTCAACATGGCTGGGGAGTCCTCACAATCATGGCAGAAAGTGAAAGGCACATCTCATATGGTGGCAGACAAGAGAAGAGAAACTGTGCAGGGAAACTCCCCTTTACAAAACCATGAGATCTCGTGAGACTTATTCACTACCATGAGAACAGCATGGGAAAGACCCACCCCCATGATTTTATTACCTCCCACTGGGTCCCTCCCACAACATGTGGGAATTGTGGGAGCTACACTTCAAGATGAGATTTGGGTGGGGACACAGCCAAACCATATCAAAGTTTAAACATCGCACTTGTTCTCCAAGTTGCCCACTTGAGTCTCTTCCAAGCATACTTTCCTTCCTTTCATGTTCTAAGGTCATTTAAAATAAAGTTCCATTCCAGCTCTGAAACTTGCTTTGGTCTCGTTTTCTGCTTTATGCCCGTCAGTTGAATTCTTTCTTCTGGGGAGGCAAGAATTGATGTTGCTGCAGATTCGTACAGATACGCTGCCAGTAACCTGAATACCTTCCCACCAGTAACACTATCTGGAATATGATTTTGAACCACATTGACACATTTCAGAAAAAGGCATCTCATTACCTCAATGATAAGTACATCGAGGAATTAACTTCAATGTCATGAGAGGAAGAACTGTGATTTTATAATTTTTACTATCTTCAACTATACTCAAATTCAATCATTTTTCTTTCACATTAAAAAACATTATTGAGGCCACCTCAGAATGTTAGTGTAGGCTGGGAAAACAGATCCTT
Source organism: Rhinopithecus roxellana (assembly GCF_007565055.1). Classification (NCBI taxonomy): domain Eukaryota; kingdom Metazoa; phylum Chordata; class Mammalia; order Primates; family Cercopithecidae; genus Rhinopithecus; species Rhinopithecus roxellana. The sequence continues at coordinate 70,747,517 of NC_044555.1, forward strand.
ATTTATAGTGCTGCAAAGGTATTAGGGCTGTAAAAGTGAATGAGTTCTTTAAGGTTCAAGGCCAAAATTGCTGACAAAGCCCCCTCTGTCTTCTTCAGTCCACAAAGCATATCCTTCTTTCCAGGAGATGATAAACATGGCAGCACTCAGTACTGACAGTAATTGTTTGTCTCTGGCATATGGCACAAACAATGAGGGATGAAACATTCTGATAACTGGCTTGGAAATCAGGAACACTTCTTGCAAGAGAAGCAAAATGATTCTTCTCTGCAACGTGGGAATTGGCATGAGTCCCTCCACTTTCAGAGAGCTTGTTCCAAGAAGGAAGGGTATAAGGTCTGCTTTCTTCACAATCTGTCATTTCATTGGCGAAAGGTTTAGCTTGGAAAGGAGTCTGACTTTAGTTTTGGTTGTGTGTTTGCCAGTGATTACCCTACAGTAGGAGGTCTCACACGTTAGTGATAAAAACTTCATCTCAAGGACGCCAGGCAAATTCACACATCATGGTTAATGAAAACAAAATATTGAAGACATGCTCAGAAAAGTGACTTAAATGAGTATTTACACAGCTATCCCACAGATGCTCTGTGTGAGTGAGGTGAGAACAAACAAGATGGCTAACACCATTTCTTTTTTCAGAAAGCAAGCCAGCAGGAGTCCAATGCAAGCATTGTATTCATCGTGCTACAAGCTAAATCCAGGTGCTTTAAACTGCAATTCATTTTCAATGAAATACAGTTGTCCACCTATTAAAACTTCTCTGCCCAAGTATTTCAAAGTGAGTCCTATTTCACCAACTCAATT